>NW_021131868.1:0-244646 GCF_004193835.3 Ostrinia furnacalis | reverse complement strand
TACTAGCACGGGTCAACACAAATCAATCGGTTATTGATCACGAAACTTCACAAAAAAACAAAGGAGAGAATATGTCGACAGATCGCCAAAGCAAAAAGCAGACAGACCTCGTATAAAAACACAATATTAAAAAAAATACATATCTATTTGTTTGTAACCAAATTCTATTATTAAAATTCTAAGGCTGAGTTGCACCATCTTACTTTAACTTTAACAAACGTCAAAATTCTGTCAAACTCCATACAAAAAGGACCGGTTACCGTTATAGTTACGGTCAAAGTTAGGTGGTGCAACTCAGCCTAAAACTAAGAAAGATTGAAGAAAAAGAAACATTTCGTTTTAAACCTTAACCGTATGACAATAAAGTGCACAATGGTATTTCGTATTGCAACCTAAGCCCTGATTGTCTCTTATTGGTCGTAGTAAAAATATAGTAAAATGCGTAACCAATTAAAGACGCGGTGAGCACGTGACCGGAGCGATGCGCTTACGCTAAAATTTCTACAAAGTGGTCAGGCGGAAGAGTCCCCGATAGTACATAGTGTTATACTACGTTTAATTTTTGAATAATATATTGATTACAGATAGTTTAATACATTAATAAATGCTAACAGGAAAATATTGATACAAATAATAATTCATACATTAAATTAATTCGCTTAGCAGCTGAAATTCTGACGAGTTAACAATGATTTTGGAATAGCACTATGCTATAATGCACAGAAAGTTCACATTGTAAAGTTTAAGTCATATTAATCACAGAAAAAATAGGTAAATATGCCACTTAAATTAGAATACAACATCGCAACGAATATTTAAAAATCACCACTGACCCACATTGTTAACAATATTGATAACGAAATCCGGTGTTAACTATAAAATAGTAATTTATAACATTGAGTCTGTGTCTTTTAAACAAATTATTTAGAAAACATAATTTTTAACAGGTACTTTTTGGAAAATTCGCTTTAAATTAAACTAGTTAATGGATAAATTTTACAGATATTTGAAGATACAATACTCGTATACCTACTTGTTAAAAAATTAGACTGGCAAAATGTTGAGAGTTGGGCTGGGCATGTGTTAAAAGGTTAATTTAGCCACCGCAGCCGCAACCGCCGGCCGGGGGTGGCGGAGGCCCCGAGTTCGAAGGCCCGAATCCACCGAACTTCCTCGATGGTGGCTTTGGAGGTCTGAAAACAAATAAATACAAATAATTTAGTAGCTGCAAGAGATTTATCCACAACTATAGCAGTCATAACAATAAAAATTCTATTGTGTCTGGGTTACTATTGCAGAAAATGTTAATGACAAGTAGACAGATATTATCATGAAAGAATGTCATTGAAATAAACATTTTCTGACTGGCAAACAAACACTTAACACTTAAGGACTCGCGCCTTCATTTGTAACATCCATACTCGCTATCGGGTGCCCTGGACCCAGTATACAGGGTGTCCCAATAACAATGGATAACCCTGTAACCATCGATAGGCCTCGCCATGGTCTCCTTAACGTCCAATTTTGACCCCAGTAAAAATATCACCGTTTTCAAGATTTTTAAGTTTTTGTGCATTTTTAGAAAATTGCCACCTGCGATTACTTTTTCTCATGCCATTTCTACAAATGAGGATACTTTTCAATCTAGTTTTTTTCCTTATCACAAGGGATAGTTGGGCTATCAAAAGAAAAGATTAAAGTTCAACAAACTAGTTTAAAAGTATGAAAATTTTAAGAAATTGCAGAGAAGAAGGAAAAATTAATTCATTGTCTTGCACTTTTGATCAGCCGTCGTGTAAAAAAAATGTAGGAAGACCATCGTGCCCATTACCTTAAAAACTTCCTTGGTTAATTGAGATTCTAAAAAGGTATCACAAGCCTATGTATTCTGTATTATTTTTATCTTATGGCTACTTGAATAGCAACTAGTATGAAAACTGCAAAAATGAGTTTTTCTCGTAATAGTTAAACTAGGACTGCATAGTGGCATTAAATACAAATGGATAATTTTTAGCGTAGGAATTTTAATAAAGCAACATTTTATCATCATCATCATCATCATTTCAGCCATAGGACGTCCACTGCTGAACATAGGCCTGTACCCCAATGATTTTCATAATGACCGCTTGGTAGCGGCCTGCATCCAGCACCTTCCTGCTTACCTTTATGAGGTCGTCGGTCCACTTTGTAGGTGGACGTCCTACGATGCGCTTTCCGGTACGTAGCCTCCACTTTAACCCTGCTGCCTCAGTTCTGCAAACTACTGTGCCCTGCCCTTTGCCACTTCAGCTTGCTGATCCGTCGAGCTATGTCAGCGACTTTAGTTCGTTTACGGATCTCCTAATTTCTGATACGGTTTCGTGAAGAAACCCGAGCATAGCCCCTTCCATAGCACGCTGTCCAAAAAATCCACGTTTCCGAGCCGTGTATTATCACGGGTATCTGTCTATAGGCACATTTATAAGGTTTAAAACAAAAATTAAGTAATCACAAAAACGCAGAACGGACGGCCAATGGGGCAACAGGGTTCAAGTGGAGGCTACGTACCGGAAAGCGCATCGTAGGACGTCCACCTACAAAGTGGACCGACGACCTCATAAAGGTAAGCAGGAAGGTGCTGGATGCAGGCCGCTACCAAGCGGTCATTATGAAAATCATTGGGGTACAGGCCTATGTTCAGCAGTGGACGTCCTATGGCTGAAATGATGATGATGATGATGATAAAATGTTGCTTTATTAAAATTCCTACGCTAAAAATTATCCATTTGTATTTAATGCCACTATGCAGTCCTAGTTTAACTATTACGAGAAAAACTCATTTTTGCAGTTTTCATACTAGTTGCTATTCAAGTAGCCATAAGATAAAAATAATACAGAATACATAGGCTTGTGATACCTTTTTAGAATCTCAATTAACCAAGGAAGTTTTTAAGGTAATGGGCACGATGGTCTTCCTACATTTTTTTTACACGACGGCTGATCAAAAGTGCAAGACAATGAATTAATTTTTCCTTCTTCTCTGCAATTTCTTAAAATTTTCATACTTTTAAACTAGTTTGTTGAACTTTAATCTTTTCTTTTGATAGCCCAACTATCCCTTGTGATAAGGAAAAAAACTAAATTGAAAAGTATCCTCATTTGTTGAAATGGCATGAGAAAAAGTAATCGCAGGTGGCAATTTTCTAAAAATGCACAAAAACTTAAAAATCTTGAAAACGGTGATATTTTTACTGGGGTCAAAATTGGACGTTAGGGAGACCATGGCGAGGCCTATTGATGGTTACAGGGTTATCCATTGTTTTTGGGACACCCTGTATAAAATCCTATGTATTTTTCAAAAACACTTAATAAAAGTGAAAACTACTTTATTAGAAGAATAATACGATATAAACAAAGACAATCTAGTAAAACAACTAGAAATATTTATTGCCCTTTTCTAAAATAACAACTTATTTAAGAAATTGAAGGTTTCTTGGTAAAATTAAGGTTATTTTTGAAAATTTCTGTATAATATTATTTAAGAAAATGACTTGTATATTTTCGTAAAGTACTATGATTTGCCTACTTATACTAATTAACAATTAATGAGAAATTAGTATAGAACATTAAAAAAATCACTTTATTGACCGGGTCCAGCTGACTCAAAAGCACCTTTTTCGTCTGTAGCACTCACATGCAGTAGGCTATTTGTCGAGTACGACCGCTATTGTCTGTGCTACAATGTCGTGGAAAGGTACTAAGAGCGACAACATCGCAAACGTCAAAACTTAAAAGTTATTACACAAAAATTAAAGGACTGGTTCCGTTAGACCCATTAGCGAGTCCTTAAGTGTTAAGTATAAAAAACTTATAATAGAGAAAGTTACAATGTAATAACTAATCTAATTAAACAAGTATACATTATGTTAATATGATGATACATACCCACTGCCTGGAGGCCTAAAATCTCTTACATATTTGTCTCCATGTTTTGAATAGTTAGGATCGAACATTGTTTTGAACCTGTAAAATGTAAAGTTGAGATGAAAATTTATTGAATTAACAAATTGTGTAGGCAAAAACTTAACCTTAGCGAAGCATTCATCATCATCGTTTTAGCCACAGGACGTCCACTGCTGAACATAGGCCACTCCCAAGGCGCTGGATGCAGGCCACTACCAAATGTCTGATGTGGAAGGTGTTATCAAAAGTAAATAAATGTTCAATCCATAAGTAAATTCTTTTCACATCTAAAAGTCAGTGATGATTGTAAAACTGTTTTGAACAGTAAGACTATCAAACAATGCTTTTAAGGTGCATTGAGTGTGAGTACACTGCTCAGTCATTGACAAGGTAGACTAAAAACATTAATTTACATTTACTTGAAACCATACTTATATGTTTAGACTGCCATATTCAATTCAAAAGATTGTTCTAAGATGTATAGATCATGAGCTACATGTTACACATACACAGTGGCATCTGATCACAATGTAATATAGGCTATTTTGAAACAAAAATGTATAGCATGATGGTTATACAGCAGCGTTGCCAGTTTTTTTTTCGCCAAGTCGGGACTTTGGTACTTTTTGAGTGAAAATAGCGGGATTCTTCCGTCAAAAGCGGGACATAGTAAAAAAACGTATTTAATCAAAGGTTTTCAAATGTATTTTTTTATTTGACTTAAAATTATGTTTGCGTGACAATAGATAGCAAAATTGGCCACAGAAAATGTATTTTAACAAAAAAATAATATTTTAAATCAGATTTACTCTATCGTTTAATTCGTCTTTAGAATAAAAAAATAACAAAAATCGAAATTAAAAAAGTTTTATTCTTTACAATAATATGGCGTTTCAAACAATAGTCAGTGCCCCGATTACGCTAATTTTAACGTCTCCAATACAGACGCGCTTATACGATTGGTCAAAACAGCTGACGTCAACTGTTTTGACCAATCGTATCGCAGAATCGATGAAGCGCGTCTGGATTGGAAACGTTAAAAGTTACCGTAATCGGGGCTCTGGTGAAGTGAGTGTCTCTCTCCGAAAAGCGGGACCGAGCCTGTCCCGCGCGGGACATTTAAATTTGATTAAAAAATCGGGACGTCCCGCCAAAATCGGGACGTCTGGCAACGCTGTTATACATTGACAATCAACTGTACATATTTAAGATGTTTTTTATTATTTTAGGCATCAACTTACAACAGATATAAGAAGTTTATAACTGCATAAATCCAATTGGTTATACTAAACGGTGAGCTCTTCACCACAGTACCATCTGAAAAAAAAACAAATATTCCTGTGAAGTGCCTATCAGCAAAAATGTTGAAGGAATTTGTACATACATACCTAACCAAATATATATTAAAATAAAACTTTACACAATTATTTAGATGTCGCAATTGTATAAAAATATTATAGCAAATGAGATACAGTTCTTTATCAAGATCATTTTGATGGAGTAATGGACTGACGTGGCCTACTTTCCGAGTACATGCACAAAACATTGTTACAGCATTAAACAACCAAATTATACTTTACCTCCTGTAACGTAAACCATTTTTATCTTTTGATTACTATTAATTTCGATTGGATTCAAACACTATACCGACAAACAACACACTCAAAATCTCTCAAAGCCAATGACGAAAAAAGGAAAAGAAACCGTGATGACTGGTGATGACATTAATGACATAACAACATCTACGTGTATGTCTCCAACTTCCTCATTGGCCCTAGAGCAATTCCAAGTATACCATCAATAAAAGCCTAATTAGAGTCATCAAACCTCTCAGTCATTCAATTAGAGCCATTAGAACTTCATAACTATGAGTTGTTTTCTATGTGTAAGCTGAGGACACGTGTCTCCAGCTGACACATCTGTATCTTCGTAAATATTTATGCTACGATAATGTATTATACCTCAAAAATTACANTTGATTGGTGGAGAACCACACCGTGGCCACGGTCCAACATGAGTGACAACATACACTACTGTTATCAATCTAAAAAAAAAGGTTTTATTAGGATTATGGTAATCTACGGTAAAGGTAGTTGATCAAATACATTGTAAAAGGTATTCAACAAGTCCACACGCTCATTCAATAACTTACCAGCTGAGGAGTCATCCACTGACATTATAACCAACTGAACTTAATAAGCTCTAGGCTATGTCGCCTCCTCTGCATCATGTAAGCTATACAATTGATATATATCATAGGTTCCTCATGAGGTTGAGGAATTGCTAGTTGCATTATCCAAAATCGGGCTGGGGTTAACATTGGGGCTCGGTTCGGAGTCCATACGTAAGCCGTGGTCGGCGTTTAGGCAAGGTTCGATGTCCGAAAGTGAGCCATTGGTCATTGGTTGAGTGAGATTCGTAGTTCGAGAGTATGCAAGGGTCATCGGGAAGGGTAGCATCGAGGACCATGGTCAAAAAAATAAAGATGTCAAAAGGGAAACTTATACAACACTCTTCTGCTTTTATTTGGCAAAAACTTGGTTTTGAGAACTAAACAACACTCACGATGAAAAATACAAAACAAACAAAGCGAATGACAGATAACAGCTGTGTGACAATATTTTCAGTGTTGCCATGCTAATAATGTGGTGATGAATAAAAATAATCGATATAAAAATCGATTGTATTATTGATGACTCGAAATAAGGTGTATAATGAGGTGTGTGTGAAATAAGATTTCATTTAGTTATTTAAATATTTTTGGTAGTGTTATTAGAATATTAAAAAAGTTTTATAAATGTCATTTTAATGAATACGTATTTTAAAAAATAATAATTGTCATAGTCGAACAACAATCGATCTGAATCGATTCTTACCGATAAGATTCATTTTGGCAACACTGAAATGAGTGATAAAGACAGGAAGTTGTAATTATCACATAAAGTACTATTTAAATTGGATTTTTATAAATGCAAATTGATACAAAGTTACACTAAGTGAATACTTTAAAAATTAATTAAAAATTTTTGGCAAATTCATATTTTCATTAGCAGCTTGTCCACGCCAGGCCAGAAATGAACATTGTCCTTTACATATTTCTAAGATGTAGATACACGGTAAAGTTAAAATTTTAAGTGTTCTAAAATGTGGTTTGCAAGTGTCCGTCTGTTCTATATTTACAAGTATTCTAATTAATTTTTTTTTTTTTGTAGAGTAAAAATTGTAGGTGCGTCAGTGCTATTTCCCCATAATATAATTCCATAGGAGAGCCATGAATGGGCATATGCATAGTAGGTGGTTAATGCTGTGGATAAGTCTGTGGTCTTTTTAATTTCACGGAGGGCATATGAGAAACTGGATATTTTTGCTCTTACTTTTTTTATATGGGGTTTCCAACTAAGATGAGTGTCTATTGTTAATCCGAGCAATGTAAACTCGTTAACTACCTCCAACTAAATAAACGTTTCTATGTCTTTCAGGTCCTGTATTTATAAATACTCGCTCCGGTGCCCTCGCTTTATACCTGAAGGGGTACACGTACAATCGCCAGCGCCAGCTCAGCGGAAAGACAAGGTGGTGGTGTAATCAAGTCTACAAAGGCTGCAAAGCGTTCATATACACCATGGGCAATGAAATCATTAAATGCAGTAATGAACACACACATTTGCCTCAAGATTGAAATACTGTAGACAAAGTGGCATTCGAATCGAAATCGTGATAGCTGCGCTGTCTGCAAAAGTCGGGCGATGCTGTAGAAATTTGACTATGTCAAATCGAAATCTGTCTTGTATTTTAAATTACCAACATTGTGACACTGATATAATGTAGTAACTTGTATAAAAGTAAAGGAACTATTATTATACTAAATTCTCAATGATTTACTTATTGCATCCATGTGACGCGCCCTNTTGACTGGTGATTTAAAATAAAAATAATTTGTGTAAAAACTTTTGCAGTTTTTATTTACCATATTTATTAAACACAACTAACGAAGCTATATGAATCTATATTTAATATTCTTTGAGAACCGATGACTACAGAAACATCTATCTAAATTTTGCACCTAGAATTGTGTATTATGAGTCAAATTTCACCCGAGCGAAGCCGGGTTTTCATCTAGTATATTTATATTTTCATCTAAATTATTGCACTTAGGGCTACTTTTTTTGGCAGGATTTAGTTTTGGTATGTTATGTATATTATATCCTATTATATTAAAATTTATATACCTACTTAGCATATTTATTTATTACTAGCTGACCCGGCGAACTTCGTACCGCCTTAGCGTAGAGATTTTCTTAATATTTTTTTCCGTAAGAACCATCCTTGGACTTCCACAAACATTTAAAAAAAAGAATTATCGAAATCGGTTCAGCCGTTCACACGTGATGCCGTGACAACGCGAAACGGGTTTCATTTTTATATATATAGATTGTATTTACTTATTATTGTATACCTGGCATATTTATTTATTTAAAATTTATAGTAGAGATGAAACGGATATCCGGTAACTATCCGGTAGGCCGGATATCCGGCCTAAATTTACTATCCGGCCGGATACCGGATAGTAACTCACTATCCGGCCGGATACCGGATATTAAAAAACTACGACATTTTCCTATTAATAAAATGAAATACATTAATCTTTGAGGTAAATATCAATAAAATGTTTTATAATAATGACGGCTTTTATTTAAAGTCCTAAAAGTTACAAAAAAGCCATAATATTAAGGCCTTTCAAAAATCTAATTACTTTTTCTGGGCTAATAACTCTAATGACGAATACATAAATTATAAACATCTGTTAATGTCGAAATATTGCCAAATAAAAAAAGCGATCTTTTTTCACTGGTGGTCTGGTGACATGATGCATGCAGTTCAGTCAGATTACGCAGCAAGTAAACTAATTTAATTTTCACTATTCAATCACACACTCACGACAGCAACCGAAATCGCCTGAATTGATCTGCCCCCTAGACAAGTGGCAAAATCTGACATTCTATTCGGACGGATTCGATTTTCGAAAAGTGTGACTAGTCTAGTCTACTAAAAGACCTACTGATCGCGTTCGAAGCACCACCTGTGCGGTGCTAAACGCATCACAACATGCAACGAGACAATGGGCCAACTATCCGGCCGCCGGATATCCGGCTATCCGGCCTAGTAGCTGGCCGGATATCCGGTATCCGGTATCCGGCCAAACCACTATCCGTTTCATCTCTAATTTATAGCATTTGAGGTTTATTTATTGCACATTATATTATATTTTACCATACATAATTTTTTACATTTTTTTTTACTAAATAAGTAGTATTCTATGTACTGTAACTGTACCTATTAATAAATAAATAAATAAATAAATNCATTATACTTATATTTATATTTTCATCTAAATTATTGCACTTAGGGCTACTTTTTTTGGCAGGATTTAGTTTTGGTATGTTATGTATATTATATCCTATTATATTAAAATTTATATACTTAGCATATTTATTTATTATTGTATTTACTTATTATTGTATACCTGGTATATTTATTTATTTAAAATTTATAGCATTTGAGGTTTATTTATTGCACATTATATTATATTTTACCATACATACTTAGTTGCATTTTTATTAGAACTTGTCTTCTAAGTATTCTTTAATGTTGTAATAGCTTTTATTAATAAAGAAGAGTTTTAATTTCTTAACAAAGATATTCAGTTTAGTTTCGGTTTTGAGAAAATTGGGTAGCTTATTAANATAAATACTTAGTTGCATTTTTATTAGAACTTGTCTTCTAAGTATTCTTTAATGTTGTAATAGCTTTTATTAATAAGGAAGAGTTTTAATTTCTTAACAAAGATATTCAGTTTTGTTTCGGTTTTGAGAAAATTGGGTAGCTTATTAAATATTTTTATAGACATTACCAACGGACCGGAAGAAAACATTGACATTTTGGAATAAGGTAAGTTTAATTTATTTCTGTGTCTAAGTTGATGGGTGGTTTGGACATGTTCTCTTTTAGTGTAGAATTCAGGGTATTTAAAGACAAATTTACATATTTCTAAGATGTAGATACACGGTAAAGTTAAAATTTTAAGTGTTCTAAAATGTGGTTTGCAAGTGTCCGTCTGTTCTATATTTACAAGTATTCTAATTAATTTCTTTTGTAGAGTAAAAATTGTAGGTGCGTCAGTGCTATTTCCCCATAATATAATTCCATAGGAGAGCCATGAATGGGCATATGCATAGTAGGTGGTTAATGCTGTGGATAAGTCTGTGGTCTTTTTAATTTCACGGAGGGCATATGAGAAACTGGATATTTTTGCTCTTACTTTTTTTATATGGGGTTTCCAACTAAGATGAGTGTCTATTGTTAATCCGAGCAATGTAAACTCTTTAACTACCTCCAACTGAGCCCCTTCAAAGGTGAAGTTTATATTTATAGGTGGCTTTTGATGTGGATGGAAAGACATTAATTTAGTTTTCTTGAAATTAATTTCTAGATTGTGTTTTTGCAGCCAGTTTACTGTTGTGGTAAGTACATTCTTCAGAGTTACATCTAGATTTAGGTTTGTTTTACATGGGAGGAGCAAGGATACATCGTCGGCAAATAGAACACTTGGTACCTGTATGTTTTTAGGCAGGTCGTTTATATATAAGAGAAAAAGTAAGCACCCAATAACACTTCCTTGAGGTATTGAGGCATTTAGATATTTATTATTAGAACGAATTTTTCCTATTATGTTAGTATTTTCATCAAATCTCTCTTCCGCTTTGCTTTTTTTTAAGTTAGAAGTTAGCTTTAAGTCATGTGCAATGTAATGTGTTATATAGGCCAGTTTTTGGCGTCGAACCTTAGACCAGGCATACGGCTAGGCAACGTAGTCATGCAGGAGGATACAAGGAAGAGGGGCAGCCACAGTAGGTAACACAGAGTCGTTCAGGTGAGTGCCAGGAAGAGGTGCGGCAACCACAGTTAAGGAACGGCTGGGACGAACAAGGATAGGCGCATCTAGCTCGTAAGCCTTGATAGGGTTACACTGGTTGAGGCGCTCCTTTTCAAGACTTGGAAGCCTGCGGGTAACGAGCCATTGGACGTGGAGAGGGTCTTGAATTATACACATATTTTCTACTTTGCCGAGCATTTGCACGAGAACGGTTTATTCAAAACATATGAATTTGGTCTTATTTAATGCAGGATTAAATGCCCTTCAACCATCAGGAAGACCACTTTTCGATAGGGTAAGTCCTTTACGCGGTATAACCGGAAAACCGAAAAAGCGCCCCTTTCGGGGGCCCCCACCACTTAAGCACAACTCCGTCGAAGTCGAAAACCTAGGAGAGTCTTTATGGGCAGCTAATGAAGCTATTAAATCACTAAAATCTTTACTAGGAATTATTTCCGATTTAATTCATTTTTGTGTTTAATTCTAATGGCCTAATAAATAAATTGGTCAGCCAAATGAAGTCCACGGCTGGAAAAACGACCAATGATGCTTTGGCCCGTGTGGGGAGTGAGTGTAGGCCAAATCCTCCATTTGCCTCTGGTAAATCAGAGAGGGTCGTGCTCCTGCATTGGAGACTAAATGACCTGATGATGATGAAGGAAACTATAGATCGAGCGCTTGACTGAGTCAGTGCCTGTGGTATGGGAGCAGCACGGGAGGGTTGACATTGACATATATTGTGACGTGACAGGGCATACAAGTTTGAAGTCTCGCTGACTTTTGACCGTCACAAAATCATCCCATGTTTCAGGCACTGACTGAGTTAACCGCTATACAGGGTGGAATTTTGTAATGCCACCTGGAGGGAAAGTACTCTTAATATTGTAGATAGATTTTTTTTCTCAAAGAAAACATTACTTTATTTTTGAAAAGAAATAGAACTGCATTCACAGATTTCCAAAAATTTGCTTGCCACACCCGGGAATCGAACCAACTAAAATCTGTTAAAAATTACACCCTGTATTTTTATTACATCGATCGTTAGGGTTAGGTATAAGGATGAAATCTCTCTAACAAACTTGATAAATCAAATGAAAGGAAAACCATGAAATCTTAAATTATTTTAATTATGTACAGAAAAATGTATGGTATGGTAGTGAATTTTCGAAAAATTTTCGAAAATTTTTGAATGCAGTTCTCTTTCTTTTAAAAAATAAATAAATGTTTTCTTTCAGTAAAATTTTCTATCTACAGTATTAAGAGTACTTTCCCTCCAGGTGGGATTACAAAATTCCACCCTGTAGACCCATTATTATTGAACTGTCCTACCCGTGACATTGACAGGGGGGCGCCACAGTCAATACCGGATCGCTGGTTCCGATTTTTGCCATGTTGGAAACTATTAAGTTGAACGATGGTGGCGCCCCCCTGTCAATGAGTTTGGTGGGACATTTCAATGTGGGTCATCTATACACCTATAAATGACCTGCTGATTAAAATATTCTATTTCTTTCTCACCTGTCCAGCTTGCTGCACAGTCTTGGCCTCGGAGTCCAGATTGGCGGGGTCTGCGGGCAGGGTGATCTCTACCGTCCTCGTTTCCACCGCTATCACGCCTACAGGGATGCCGCCGAGGCGAGCGCGACCTGACCACAAAATAGAGGTGTTAGTAGTGTGTCCAACTTTGTGATCATGTGTACAAACTTGTGTGTACACTTATTCTTATTCTTAACTTGCCACATGCCTGTTTTGTAAGTATAGTTAGCGTCAGATAGATCGAGGCGTCTAAAATAGCCTAAATGATCTGATATTATTGTAAAGGTAGCAGGGAAGCGCTGGATGCCGGCTGCTACCACTCGATCAACGTGGAAAGCATTAGGGGAGGCCTATGTTCAGCAGTGGACGTCCTCTATGGCTGAAATGATGATGATGATGATGATCTGATATTAAATATATCATATTAATGTAACCAGTCAAAGTAAGCATATTGTTTGAGGCACCCAAAGTAGTCAACATATCTTAGCAACACTGTTCTCAATTTTATATGAGCTGTCGGGATGTTCAAAACTTTACAAAGGTGTGTACACATGTTGACACTAGTTAAATACGTGTTTTGAATGTGCAGTGTCTTAATGTCAAACATTGCCAAATATTTGTACAAATACGTGTACAAATATTTGTATAAATATGTGCACAAATATTTGTGCAAATATGTGTGCAAACTTGTGTGTAAATTTCACTGGTCGGTCTATGGAGTCCAGCTCCGAGCTGGCGTAATGTGTATGATTGTTTGCAAATATATGTGCACACATCTTGAAACTCGTCACATAAGTGTTTCATAAGTGCTAAGTGTCAAACTTTGCAGACATGTGTATGTGACACTTGTCTTGTTGCTTACGTGTGTTGTATTTTTAGGGTCTAACTTTGCAAACATGTGTACAAACTTGTGTGTACACATTTTGACAAATATCTATGAGTCACCAGTAATGAGTATTTTGTATGTGCATTTTGTTAATGTGAAACTTTGCCAAACGTGTACAAAGTTATGTGCACACATCTTGACAATTGTCCCATGTGTTTTCTATGTGTAAAGTGTGCAAACATGTGTACAAACTTGTGTGTACACATCTTGACAAATATCTGTGACTGGAAAATCGCTCACCAGTGATGACGGTTTGTGCCCACGGCCGCATGATCTCATCAAACGAGCCGTGGTCAAAGAAGCCCGCTTTGGCCGCGTCTCCCGTGAGAATAAGTCGCTATGGACTCCGAGCGACGAGGGGATGTGTGAAAAGTGTCAAACTTTGTCAAATATGTGTACAAACTTGTGTGCAGACATCTGGACACTTGTTTTATGTGTGCTTTATATGTGCAGTGTCTTATGTGCACACATCTTGACAATTGTCCCATGTGTTTTCTATGTGCAAAGTGTGCAAACATGTGTACAAACTTATGTGTACACATCTTGACAAATATCTGTGACTGGCAAATCGCTCACCAGTGATGACAGTCTGTGCCCACGGCCTCATGATCTCATCAAACGACCCGTGGTCGAAGAAGCCCGCTTTGGCCGCGTCTCCCGTGAGCATAAGTCGCTATGGGCTCCGAGCGACGAGGGGATGTGTGAAAAGTGTCAAACTTTGTCAAATATGTGTACAAACTTGTGTGCAGACATCTGGATACTTGTTTTATGTGCTTTATGTGTGCAGTGTCTTATTATCAAACTTTACCAAACACGTGTGCTAATATGTGTAGACATGTGCAGTGTCTTAATGTAAAACTTTGCCAAACATGTGTACAAACTTATGTGTACACATCTTGACAAATATCTGTGACTGGAAAATCGCTCACCAGTGATGACGGTCTGTGCCCACGGCCTCATGATCTCATCAAACGAGCCGTGGTCGAAGAAGCCCGCTTTGGCCGCGTCTCCCGTCAACATAAGTCGCGGATCATGGGCCGCGCGTGGCGGGACCCACTCCACTGGTCGGTCTATGGGGTCGGCGCAACGCATTATGGGCACCATGCTTAGTTTGTCCTGAGAAATATAACAAATGGAGTTTAGGCGATATTTATAATAGTTATAAATAATTGTAAGTGTAAACTAAGGCTGAGTGGCACTAATTTACTTTGATCGTAACTTTCACAATAACCGGTGCTTTTTGTATGGAGTTTGACAGATTTTTGACGTTTGTTAAAGTCAAAATAAGATGGTGCAACTCAGCTTAAATAAAAGAAAGTTAATTGACCACTTTGACAACTTGTCAAGTGTCATTATGGCCAGCCAGACACCCGCGGTCGCCATTTTGTTGGACGCCATACTAGACCAGGCGTGCGACAGCCTCGGGCGCCATTTTGCTATTAGTCTATGATTACCTAACTCTACGTATACTTCCTCGCTTCGCTACCCAGCTACGCGTCTATAGACAGATACTGGCTGCATTTCCGCTCCGCTTATTTTCTCACTCCGCTCCGCTACTCCGCTTCACATACTATCTCGCTCCGCTCCGCTACTTAGCTGCGTCTTTATGGATAGACACAGTCCGCTACCTAGCTTAGTGTCTAATGACAGACACAGCTCGCAACCTCACTTTATATTACTTTTTCACTCCGCTCCGCTGCCTCGCTCCGCTATCTCGCTCCGCTGCCTCGCTCCGCTATCTCGCTCCGCTATCTCGCTCCGTTTCCCTAAATTTGACCCCCTTTTACGTCCTATACAAAGTACATTAACGTCCTACCTTGGGCACAAACGCCAGCCACCTCACAGCGGTCCTGATCGCTTCCAAGTCGGTCGGCGCAGAAGCGTGCGAGACACCGTTATTGTGCATGATAGATATGCCTCCCAGTTGGTTGTTGCTGGCGTATACAGGGCGTCCGAGCACTTTGTTGAGAGCCGCGTGGCCTGTGAGGATGATGTAGGAAGACTCCACTTGGATGACGCGGTGGCCGAGGCTGTGGAAGATAATTTGAATTTAATTAACTAAGTTTAATTGACATAACAAATCAATATAACAACGATAAGATTTTATCGTGGGGAGCATCCACCCCGCCGGACTGCCATCGATAAGATTTTATCACGGCGCTTAGACTAGGCGCAGACCATTGATTTTTAGTTGGCTGATAGTTGTGCCCGATTTTTTTTAATTTTTTTAATTTTGATATTTTTTAATATTTTCACAACGAGGAAGCTTAAATTGTATGAAGAATCGGCCAAATCAAATGGGTGTAATATGCGCACTTCCATACATGCCCATACTGATCAACTGCCCGACTAAACTATCGGCCGACGAAAAATCGATGGTCTGCACCTAGGCTTATAGCGATTTTAGACGTCGACGTCCATAGTTAAGGGAGAGTCCGCTAATTTGGACCAGTTTTTTTCAATCCCATTTTACACATAGTTTTCTTTTGTTTTTGCTAATGTCCATGGTATATAATAAAAGATACATTATTCAACTTACTATTTCATAAGTATTAATTAACATGATTGTTGTATATTTAGCACAAATTAACAAAGTACGAGTTCAGAGCTTCGGTCCAATTTAGCCAACCGGTTCGATAATTTGTACCACAGGGTTACTAAATTGGATTTCAGTAAATTTCAAGCCTATAAAAAAACTATGGCAAAATATTATACGATACATTCTTAACAAATTAGGAAACGAAAAGGAACAGTAGTTAATAACATAGACAATCGATATTGTTTTACACGTTATCACGATTTTGAGTACAAGTTTTGTAATTCCAATTATCGTAACGCACACTTGTACCTTATCTACTTTTCCAGTCTTTTGCTTTCATTTATTGTTAGTCAAACATAACTACGCTATTATAACTTCAAAATATGATTTACTAAAAAAAAAATCAAAATTCTTTGGTAAAGTTCCATACAACTTGATGTGGTACAATTTAGCCGACTAGGTGATAGTGCTTTTAAAAAATCGGTAAAAAATATAGCTTATAAATACCGAAAAATGTTTCAAATAATTGTAATCCACACTAATTTACGCTTTTAAATAATATATTAGAAACACCCTGTGATTAAATTTAACAAAATTACAAACTAAACATGTATTGACAAATGTTACTTGAAAACAATGAAAAAATACTTTTCAAAATAAAACACACGTGTTTGTTGTCACGGCAAAAACCACATGGCCGATAATAATTGATTTTAGTTGTGTATCGCTAAGTGTTGCAATTACAGACATTCAATAAATACTTTACGAAATATGAGGGTGGTACAATTTACCCGGCGGTACAATATACCGAACTCTCCCCTAAATCGATAAAATAGCGCAATAACAGTCTAACGCGGCGCAGATCCTAGGCCTACTGGTCATATAGTATTTTCAGCAGTCTCTCTCTAATCTAGCAGAAGCAAAAGGAGGGTTTGGCCTACACTGCCTACTCCTTATCGTCTAAAATCGATAAAATGCCTTGAAAAGATTTTATAGTGCACGTCCTAACCCTACTATTGATATGACGTAAACAATAAAATTGTTTTAACGGACTATTAAGATGAGTTTAGACTAATAGAGCATTTTCTCAAGCATTTCTACGTAATGTAATGTTCTTACATAAATGTTTCTTACGTTTAGTTCGTGAAAAGGTGATATTACACTAGAACAATTATAGACAGGCTGATTGTTCTGTTACAAGTAAATACTCTAAGTCTATAAAGTAGGGTCGCCGAGTGTTGCTGTCGCGCTCGCACACTCACTGCGGGCGCCCGTCGCACAGTCGCGACAACAATATAATTACGCGCGAGCGATAAGGATGGGTAGCTCGGGGTCATTGGACGAAATTCTACGTGATCGGCGACCGGACTATAGTCAGTTTAATGTATAATGTACACTCACCGGACCACATAAGACCCTATTCCAATGGCCCTGCAGGTGACCACGGATATGGTGACTATGTCTTCGTAGGCCTGTGCGGTCTCTCCGGCGATGAGGCCGGCGTCTCTGAGGCACTCCACGCCGAGACCGTCCTCCTTGCCTGGGGAACAAAATAATAAAGATAATAATAAGGAGGTTCCTCAGCCTGTGACCCTGACCACCGGTAGCTTGGGCCCTGCTCCGCTGCCAGCGGGTTAACTATTTTTAAGATTTTTGTTTTTATAATGTATTTTTAGTTTTTTTTTATAATTTACATTGTAAAAAAAATATTAAAAATAAGAAAGAAAAAGATAATAATAAAAATGTTTTATTTGACCAAAAGGGCGACATTTACACAAATTAAAAAAAGGAAAACATTGTGCCCTGCTGTCAAATAGGGGTCCGCTCAGCATTAATTGGGGCACGCCGTGGGAATGCCTCGACACCGATTTTCAGCGAAAGAAAGAAAGAAACATTTATTACGATGAACATCACACAAGGACAAAATTAAATATAGAAAAAAAGACAGAAATAGCACATATAATATTAACATGGAAAGAAAAAGTGAACTGAGCAGCACCACCAGTCACAACAGTGATGCTCATTGCACACCTACCTAACCTACTATAGGGCTAGCGCTCACTCAGTCAGTGGCTCTCATAGGTCTAGCGCTCCACCCTCGCCTCCTGCAGCGCTCTCTCTCTCGCTTCGGCTATCTGTCTCGTTCGCTCACCGATGACGTCGGTGATCTTGTACCGCAGCTTACCTTAGTCAGTGTTTGCCATAGGTCTAGCGCTCACCTTCGTCAGTGTCTCATAGGTCTAGCGCTTACCTTAGTCAGTGTCCCATAGGTCTAATGCTCACCTTAGTCAGTGTCTCATAGGTCTAGCGTCTACCTCAGTCAGTGTCTCCTGTAGGTCTAGCGCTTACCTTAGTGTCTCATTGGTCTAGCGCTCACCTTAGTCAGTGTCTGATAGGTCTAGCGCCTACCTTAGTCAGTGTCTCCTATAGGTCTAGCGCTCCTCATTCTACTCCTACAAGCGCCCCCCCCCCATGAGCCGTCTCTGTCTACTTTCTCCCTCTCGCTCCCGCGCTATCTATCTGTCTCCCTCTCGCTCCAGCCGCGCCATCTCCCCATCCCGCTCGCTCACCGATGACGTAGGTGATCTTGTACCGCGGCTCACCTTAGTGTCTTCCATAAGTCTAGCGCTCCACATTCTACTTCTACTCCTACAGGTGCCCCATGCGCCGTCTCTGTGTCTGCCTTCTCCCTCTCGCTCCAGCGCGCTATGTATCTACCCATCCCGCTCACCGATGACGTCGGTGATCTTGTAGCGCGGCTCGTCTCTGCACGCTATCTCCCTCTCACCCTAGCCGCGCGCCATCTACCCGTCTCTCTCGCTCTCGCTCGATGACGTCGGTGATCTTCCTTAGTGTCTCCCATAAGTCTAGCGCCCTACCTCCTGTAAGTCTAGCATCTAGTCGCCTCCTACAGCGCCCGAGTGCGCGCTATCTCCCTCCCGCTCCAGCGCGCTATGTATCTATCCATCCCGCTCACCGATGACGTCGGTGACCTTGTACCGCGCCTTACCTTAGTGTCTTCTATAAGTCTTGCGCTCCACTTCCTACTCCTACAACAGTGCCCGAGTGCGCGCTATTTCTCCCTCTCCCTCTCGCCCCAGCGCGCTATGTATCTATCCATCCCGCTCACCGATGACGTCGGTGATCCTGTAGCGCGGCTCGCCGTCGTCCTCCACCAGGCGCGTCTTCACGGCCCCGACGGCGCCCAGCTTGGAGCAGGCCTCGGGCGTGAGGTACAGGTACTTGAAGCCGCGCTCGGGCCGCTCGGACCACCAGGCCACGTTGGACGAGGACTTGACTCCTGTAGGTCTAGAGCTTACCTTAGTCAGTGTCTCATAGGTCTAGCGCTTACCTTAGTCAGTGTCTCCTGTAGGTCTAGCGCATGACCTCCTACAGGTGCCAAGTGAGCGCTAACCCCGTGCACCGTCTATCTCCCTCTCGCTCCCGCGCTATCTGTCCCGCTCACTCACCGATGACGTCGGTGATCTTGTACCGCGGCTTACCTTAGTCAGTGTCTCGTATAGGTCTAGCGCTTACTTTAATCAGTGTCTTATAGGTCTAGCGCTTACCTTAGTCAGTGTCTTATAGGTCTAGCGCTTACCTTAGTCAGTGTCTTATAGGTCTAGCGCTTACCTTAGTCAGTGTCTCTTATAGGTCTAGCGCTCCTCATTCTACTCCTACAAGCGCCCCCCCATGAGCCGTCTGTCTACTTTCTCCCTCTCGCTCCCGCGCTATCTATCTATCTCCCTCTCGCTCCAGCCGCGCGCCATCTATCTGTCTCTCCCCATCCCGCTCGCTCACCGATGACGTCGGTGACCTTGTACCGCGGCTTACCTTAGTGTCTCCCACCCAACCGAATTCAGAGCTTCCTTCTCGAACTGACTGTGCTAATTTTAAAATACGTGTGAACAGCTACTCGTCACTGTCTCGCCCGTTTACTCGGTACGTGCGATCAAATGCGCGTCCATCTCTCCCTCTCACTCCAGCGCGCTCTGTATCTATCCATCCCGCTCACCGATGACGTCGGTGATCCTGTAGCGCGGCTCGCCGTCGTCCTCCACCAGGCGCGTCTTCACGGCCCCGACGGCGCCCAGCTTGGAGCAGGCCTCGGGCGTGAGGTACAGGTACTTGAAGCCGCGCTCGGGCCGCTCGGACCACCAGGCCACGTTGGACGAGGACTTGACCCCTGTAGGTCTAGCGCTTACCTTAGTCAGTGTCTCATAGGTCTAGCGCTTAACATAGTCAATGTCTCCTATAGGTCTAGCGCTTACCTTAGTCAGTGTCTTATAGGTCTAGCGCTTACCTTAGTCAGTGTCACATAGGTCTAGCGCTTACCTTAGTCAGTGTCTCCTATAGGTCTAGCGCTTAACTTAGTCAGTGTCTTCTATAGGTCTAGTGCTTAACTTAGTCAATGTCTCCTACAGGTCTAGCGTCTACCTTAGTCAGTGTCTACTATAAGTCTAGCGCTCACTCAGTCAGTGTCTCCTATAGGTCTAGCGCCCAGTCAGTGTCTCCTACTGCGCCGTCTCTGTGATGTCCACCTCTATCTTTCGCTCCAGCGCGTTATCTATCTATCTCCCTCTCGCTCCAGCCGCGCGCCATCTATCTGTCTCCCTCTCGCTCCAGCGCGCTATATATCTATCCATCCCGCTCACCGATGACGTCGGTGATCCTGTAGCGCGGCTCGCCGTCGTCCTCCACCAGGCGCGTCTTCACGGCCCCGACGGCGCCCAGCTTGGAGCAGGCCTCGGGCGTGAGGTACAGGTACTTGAAGCCGCGCTCGGGCCGCTCGGACCACCAGGCCACGTCGGACGAGGACGTGACCTCCTGGGTCTACCTTAGTCAGTGTCTGTCATAGGTCTAGTGATTAACATAGTCAATGTCTCCTATAGGTCTAGCGCTTACCTTAGTCAGTGTCCCATAGGTCTAGCGCTCACCTTAGTCAGTGTCTTGTATAGGTCTAGCGCTCACCTTAGTCAGTATCTCATAGGTCTAGCGCTCACCTTAGTCAGTGTCTCATATGTCTAGCGCTTACCTTAGTCAGTGTCTCCCATAGGTCTAGCGCTTACCTTAGTCAGTGTCTCCTACAGGTCTGGCGCTCAACTCAGTCAGTGTCTCCTATATTAACTCAGTCATGTCAGTGTCTACTACTGCGCAGTCTCTGTGACGTCTACTTCTCCCTCTCGCTCCAGCCGCGCGCTATCTATCTATCTTCTTCGCTCACCGATGACGTCGGTGATCTTGTACCGCGGCTTATCTTAGTGTCTTGTATAAGTCTAGTGTTCAGTCAATATCCCCTATAGATCTAGCGCTCCACCTCCTACTTCTACAGATGCTCCATGCGCCGTCTCTGTCTACCTTCTCCCTCTCGCTCCAGCCGTGCGCTATCTATCTATCTCCCTCTCGCGCGTTATCTATCTATCTCCCTCTCGCTCCAGTCGCGCGCCATCTATCTGTCTCCCTCCCGCTCCAGCGCGCTCTGTATCTATCCCGCTCGCTCACCGATGACGTCGGTGATCCTGTAGCGCGGCTCGCCGTCGTCCTCCACCAGGCGCGTCTTCACGGCCCCGACGGCGCCCAGCTTGGAGCAGGCCTCGGGCGTGAGGTACAGGTACTTGAAGCCGCGCTCGGGCCGCTCGGACCACCAGGCCACGTTGAAGGAAGACTTGACTCCTGTAGGTCTAGAGCTTACCTTAGTCAGTGTCTCATAGGTCTAGCGCTTACCTTAGTCAGTGACTCCCATAGGTCTAGTGCTTACCTTAGTCAGTGTCTGCCATAGGTCTAGAGCTTACCTTAGTCGATGTCTCCTATAGGTCTAGCGTCTACCTCAGTCAGTGTTTCCTGTAGGTCTAACGCTTACCTCAGTCAGTGTCTCATAGGTCTAGTGCTCAACTCAGTCAGTGTCCTATAGGTCTAGCGCTCACCTTAGTCAGTGTCTCATAGGTCTAGCGCTCCTCATTCTACTCCTAGAAGCGCCCCCCATGAGCCGTCTCTGTCTACTTTCTTCCTCTCGCTCCAGCGCGTTATCTATCTATCTCCCTCTCGCTCCAGCCGCGCGCCATCTATCTGTCTCCCTCTCGCTTCAGCCGCGCGCTATCTATCTATCTCCCTCTCGCTCCAGCGTGCCATCTCCCCGTCCCGCTCGCTCACCGATGACGTCGGTGGTCTTGTAACGCGGCTTACCTTAGCCTTAGTGTCTCCTATAAGTCTAGCGCTGTCAGTGTCTCGTATAGATCTAGCGCTCCTAATCCTACAGGTGCCCTACTGCGTCGTCTCTGTGACGTACATCTCTCCCTCTCCCTCTCGCTCCAGCGCGCTATGTATCTACCCATCCCGCTCACCGATGACGTCGGTGATCCTGTAGCGCGGCTCGCCGTCGTCCTCCACCAGGCGCGTCTTCACGGCCCCGACGGCGCCCAGCTTGGAGCAGGCCTCGGGCGTGAGGTACAGGTACTTGAAGCCGCGCTCGGGCCGCTCGGCGTCCACCCAGGCCATGTTGGACGAGGACTTGACTCCTGTAGGTCTAGTGCTCACCTCAGTCAGTGTCTTATAGGTCTAGCGCTCACCTCAGTCAGTGTCACATAGGTCTAGCGCTCACCTTAGTCAGTGTCCCATAGGTCTAGCGCTCACCTTAGTGTCTCATAGGTCTAGCGCTCAACTCAGTCAGTGTCTCATAGGTCTAGCGCTTACCTTAGTCAGTTTCATAGGTCTAGAGCTTACCTTAGTCAGTGTCCNTCTAGCGCTTACCTTAGTCAGTTTCATAGGTCTAGAGCTTACCTTAGTCAGTGTCCCATAGGTCTAGCGCTCACCTTAGTTAGTGTACCATAGGTCTAGCGCTCACCTCAGTCAGTGTCCCATAGGTCTAGCGCTCACCTCAGTCAGTGTCCCATAGGTCTAGCGCTCAACTCAGTCAGTGTCTCCTATAGGTCTAGCGTCTTATGCCCGTTTTCATCATCAATCCCTAACTTTTAAGTGACCCCTATAGTAACAAATAACAGGAATTTTGTTGTCATAGGGGTCGCTTAAAAATTAGGGATTGATGGTGAAAACGGGCGTTAATGTCTCGTATCGGTCTAGTGCTCCTCCACCTCCTACAGATGCCCCATGCGCCGTCTTTGCGCACTATCTCCCTCTGGCTCCAGCCGCGCGCTATCCATCTATCTCGCTCGCTCACCAATGACGTCGGTGATCTTGTACCGCGCCTTACCTTAGTGTCTCCTATAAGTCTAGCGCTCCACCTCCTTTATCCTACAGGTGCTCCATGCGCCGTCTCTGTGACGTCCATCTCTCCCTCTCGCTCCCGCGCGCTATACAGGGTGTTTCTTGTAAGGTGTCAAGCCGAAGGCAGGTGATAGGTGAGGACTAGACCTATCGATTTCACCCCCATGTATGTTCTACGATTTTTCGTAGTTTAGAAGTTATCGTTAATTTTGTGATTTTTTTAAATTTCATGACCTAGTGGCTTAATTTTTTTTTAATCTTTTTTTTGGGTTGACTTTTCTCAGATTTCTTTTTTTTGACAGATTCCCTATTAGTTGCAGATATTTGAAAAAAATAATCACCTTCCTATCTTTGATGCAAGATACAAAATTTTTGCTAGAAACATAAAAAATATGCTTTTAGCAGAACATTCTAAAATTTTCAACTGAAATGTATGAGAAAAAAAAAGAATTTCCATAGGTCCAAAATAATTTTAAAAACTGCGCAGTTTTCTAAACTTTCATAATAACACAAAAAAACATGTACTTAATAGGCCATTATTTTCTGTAATCGCTCTACTAAAGTAGTAAGTCGGAGATTCCGTTACATGTTTTTGACTTTCTTAGGACTAACTAATGTTTGCAATCCACTAAGTGTACGTTACGTAGAACACGTTTAGAGACAATAACTGAACAGAACATTTTTTATCCACAACGAGGAAGCTCTTGCCCTTCATCTGACCTGATGGAAAGTTGGAATCTGCTGGATGATCAGCGAGCTTCACCCGGAATCCTAAACCACAGAGGAATTGGCTGTCCTAAATACCTAAATAGGTAGTCTTACCACTAGACCACAGTGGTGATTGTTACTTTACGATTAAATTTGATATACCTACCTGTTAGTGTGTGTGTGTGTGTGTGTGTGTGTGTGTGTGCGTGTGTATGCGTGTGTGTGTGTGTGTGTCTGTGTGAGAGAGAGAGAGAGAGAGAGCAAAAAAGGGTGTAATGATTTAATTTAAAGTAAATGTTCAAAATGTCCGTCGCTAACCTGAATGCACAATCGACAACGACGCAAAACAATTATTCGTAAATTTACAAAAGCTTCTTGCATTCTAATGTGGTAAATCATCAAAATTTTCATATTCCCTTTTGTATACCACATGAAGAGCAAGAGCTTCCACGTTGTGGATAAAAAAAAATCTTTTCAGTTACTGTCTCTAAATGTGTTCTACATAACGTAAACTTAGGGGATTGCAAATATTACTTAGTCCTAAGAAAGTCAAAAACATGTAACGGAATCTCCGACTTACCACTTTAGTGGAGTGATTACAGAAAATAATGGCCTATTAAGTACATGTTTTTTTGTGTTATTATGAAAGTTTAGAAAACTGCGCAGTTTTTAAAATTATTTTGGACCTATGGAAATTCTTTTTTTTTTCTTATACATTTCAATTGAAAATTTTAGAATGTTCTGCTAAAAGCATATTTTTTATGTTTCTAGCAAAAATTTTGTATCTTGCATCAAAGATAGGAAGGTGATTATTTTTTTCAAATATCTGCAACTAATAGGAAATCTGTCAAAAAAAAGAAATCTGAGAAAAGTCAACCCAAAAAAAAGATAAAAAAAAAATTAAGCCACTAGGTCATGAAATTTAAAAAAATCACAAAATTAACGATAACTTCTAAACTACGAAAAATCGTAGAACTTACATGGGGGTGAAATCGATAGGTCTAGTCCTCACCTATCACCTGCCTTCGGCTTGACACCTTACAAGAAACACCCTGTATATCTATCTTCCTCGCTCACCGATGACGTCGGTGATCCTGTAGCGCGGCTCGCCTTAGTGTCTCCCATAAGTCTAGCGCTCCACCTCCTGTAAGTCTAGCATCTAGTCGCCTCCTACAGCGTCCGAGTGACGTGAGAGCGCTATCTCCCTCTCGCTCCAGCGCGCTATGTATCTATCCATCCCGCTCACCGATGACGTCGGTGATCCTGTACCGCGGCTTACCTTAGTGTCTTGTATAAGTCTAGCGCTCCACATTCTACTTCTACTCCTACAGGTGCCCCATGCGCCGTCTCTGTGACGTCCATCTCTCCCTCTCCCTCCCGCTCCAGCGCGCTATGTATCTATCCATCCCGCTCACCGATGACGTCGGTGATCCTGTAGCGCGGCTCGCCGTCGTCCTCCACCAGGCGCGTCTTCACGGCCCCGACGGCGCCCAGCTTGGAGCAGGCCTCGGGCGTGAGGTACAGGTACTTGAAGCCGCGCTCGGGCCGCTCGGACCACCAGGCCACGTTGGACGAGGACGCGACCTCCTGGGTCTACCTTAGTCAGTGTCTGTCATAGGTCTAGCGCTCACTCAGTCAGTGTCTCCTATGGGTCTAGCGCTAACCTTAGTCAGTGTCTCCTATAGGTCTAGCGCTTACCTTAGTCAGTGTCTGATAGGTCTAGCGCTCACCTCAGTCAGTGTCTGATAGGTCTAGCGCTCACCTCAGTCAGTGTCACATAGGTCTAGCGCTTACCTTAGTCAGTGTCTGATAGGTCTAGCGCTTACCTCAGTCAGTGTCTCGTATAGGTCTGGTGCTTAACATAGTCAACGTCTCCTATAGGTCTAGCGCTTACCTTAGTCAGTGTCTCCTACAGGTCTGGCGCTCAACTCAGTCAGTGTCTCCTATATTAACTCAGTCATGTCAGTGTCTACTACTGCGCCGTCTCTGTGACGTCTACTTCTCCCTCTCGCTCCAGCCGCGCTCCACCTATCTGTCTCCCTCTCGCTCCAGTCGCGCGCCATCTATCTGTCTCCCTCTCGCTCCAGCCGCGCGCCATCTATCTGTCTCCCTCTCGCTCCAGCCGCGCGCCACCTATCTGTCTCCCTCTCGCTCCAGTCGCGCGCCATCTATCTGTCTCCCTCTCGCTCCAGCCGCGCGCCATCTATCTGTCTCCCTCCCGCTCCAGCCGCGCGCCACCTATCTGTCTCCCTCTCGCTCCAGCCGCGCGCCATCTATCTGTCTCCCTCTCGCTCCAGCCGCGCGCCACCTATCTGTCTCCCTCTCGCTCCAGTCGCGCGCCATCTATCTGTCTCCCTCTCGCTCCAGCCGCGCGCCATCTATCTGTCTCCCTCCCGCTCCAGCGCGCTATGTATCTACCCATCCCGCTCACCGATGACGTCGGTGACCTTGTACCGCGGCTCACCTTAGTGTCTTCTATAAGTCTTGCGCTCCACTTTCTACTCCTACAACAGTGCCCGAGTGCGCGCTATCTCTCCCTCTCCCTCTCGTTCCAGCGCGCCATCCACCCGTCTCGCTCGCTCACCGATGACGTCGGTGATCTTGTACCGCGGCTTACTTTAGTCAGTGTCTCCTATAATAGTGTCTCTAGCGCTAACTTCTCTACTCTCTACTAAGCCTCCTACAGCGCCCGAGTGCGCGCTATCTCCCTCTCGCCCCAGCGCGCTATCTATCTACCCATCCCGCTCACCGATGACGTCGGTGATCCTGTAGCGCGGCTCGCCGTCGTCCTCCACCAGGCGCGTCTTCACGGCCCCGACGGCGCCCAGCTTGGAGCAGGCCTCGGGCGTGAGGTACAGGTACTTGAAGCCGCGCTCGGGCCGCTCGGACCACCAGGCCACGTTGGACGAGGACTTGACCCCTGTAGGTCTAGCACTTACCTTAGTCAGTGTCTCATATAGGTCTAGCTCTTACCTAGTCAGTGTCCCATAGGTCTAGTGCTTACCTTAGTAAGTGTCTCATAGGTCTAGCGCTTACCTCAGTCAGTGTCACATAGGTCTAGCGCTTACCTTAGTCAGTGTCACATAGGTCTAGCACTTACCTTAGTAAGTGTCTCATAGGTCTAGCGTCTACCTTAGTCAGTGTCTCCCATAGGTCTAGCGCTTACCTTAGTCAGTGTCCCATAGGTCTAGCGCTTACCTTAGTCAGTGTCTCCCATAGGTCTAGCGCTTACCTTAGTCAGTGTCTCCCATAGGTCTAGCGCTCCTACAGTGCCCGAGTGCGCGCCATCTATCTTATTACTATCTAACTTAGTCACGCTCATATTCACAAACGATGCTTGCTTAAGTGACGCAGCAAATCGAACGCACAGCGTTGAATAGAGCTCTGTTGTTTCGTATGTCACCCTGTGCGTCCACACGCACTGTGAGACCTCATAGTAATGTTTGTGAATACGGGCGTCATCAGTGTCTCCATTATTAACTCACGTCATGTCAGTGTCTCCTACTGCGCCGTCTACTTCTCCCTCTCGCTCCAGCCGTGCGCTATCTATCTATCTCCCTCCCGCTCCAGCGCGCTATGTATCTATCCATCCCGCTCACCGATGACGTCGGTGATCCTGTAGCGCGGCTCGCCGTCGTCCTCCACCAGGCGCGTCTTCACGGCCCCGACGGCGCCCAGCTTGGAGCAGGCCTCGGGCGTGAGGTACAGGTACTTGAAGCCGCGCTCGGGCCGCTCGGACCACCAGGCCACGTCGGACGAGGACGTGACCTCCTGGGTCTACCTTAGTCAGTGTCTGTCATAGGTCTAGTGCTTAACATAGTCAATGTCTCCTATAGGTCTAGCGTCTACCTCATAGGTCTAGAGCTTACCTTAGTCAGTGTCTCATAGGTCTAGCGTCTACCTTAGTAAGTGCAGTGTCCCATAGGTCTAGCGCTCATTTTAGTCAGTGTCTCATAGGTCTAGAGCTTACCTTAGTCAGTGTCCCATTGGTCTAGAGCTTACCTTAGTCAGTGTCCCACAGGTCTAGAGCTTACCTTAGTCAGTGTCCCACATGTCTAGCGTCTAACTCAGTCAGTGTCTCCTATAGGTCTAGCGTCTAACTCAGTCAGTGTCTCCTATGGGTCTAGCATTTACCTTAGTCAGTGTCTCCTATGGGTCTAGCACTTACCTTAGTCAGTGTCTCCTATGGGTCTAGCACTCAACTCAGTCAGTGTCTCCTATATTAACTTAGTCATGTCAGTGTCTCCTACTGCGTTGTCTCTGTGACGTCCACCTCTCCCTCTCGCTCCAGCCGCGCGCTATCTATCTATCTCCCTTTCGCTCCAGCCATGCGCTATCTATCTATCTATCTCCCTCTCGCCCCAGCGCGCTCTGTATCTATCCATCCCGCTCACCGATGACGTCGGTGATCCTGTACCGCGGCTTACCTTAGTGTCTTGTATAAGTCTAGCGCTCCACATTCTACTTCTACTCCTACAGGTGCCCCATGCGCCGTCTCTGTGACGTCCATCTCTCCCTCTCCCTCTCGCTCGCGCGCTATGTATCTACCCATCCCGCTCACCGATGACGTCGGTGATCCTGTAGCGCGGCTCGCCGTCGTCCTCCACCAGGCGCGTCTTCACGGCCCCGACGGCGCCCAGCTTGGAGCAGGCCTCGGGCGTGAGGTACAGGTACTTGAAGCCGCGCTCGGGCCGCTCGGACCACCAGGCCACGTTGGACGAGGACGTGACCTCATAAGTCTAGCGCTCACCTTAGTCAGTGTCTCATAGGTCTAGCGCTCACCTTAGTCAGTGTCTCCTAAAGGTCTAGCACTTACCTTAGTCAGTTTCTCAAAGGTCTAGCGCTTACCTTAGTCAGTGTCTCATAGGTCTAGCGCTTACCTTAGTCAGTGTCTCATAGGTCTAGCGCTTACCTTAGTCAGTGTCTCCTATAGGTCTAGCGCTTACCTTAGTCAGTGTCCTATAGGTCTAGCGTCTACCTNTAGCGCTTACCTTAGTCAGTGACTCCCATAGGTCTAGTGCTTACCTTAGTCAGTGTCTGCCATAGGTCTAGAGCTTACCTTAGTCGATGTCTCCTATAGGTCTAGCGTCTACCTCAGTCAGTGTTTCCTGTAGGTCTAACGCTTACCTCAGTCAGTGTCTCATAGGTCTAGTGCTCAACTCAGTCAGTGTCCTATAGGTCTAGCGCTCACCTTAGTCAGTGTCTCATAGGTCTAGCGCTCCTCATTCTACTCCTAGAAGCGCCCCCCATGAGCCGTCTCTGTCTACTTTCTTCCTCTCGCTCCAGCGCGTTATCTATCTATCTCCCTCTCGCTCCAGCCGCGCGCCATCTATCTGTCTCCCTCTCGCTTCAGCCGCGCGCTATCTATCTATCTCCCTCTCGCTCCAGCGTGCCATCTCCCCGTCCCGCTCGCTCACCGATGACGTCGGTGGTCTTGTAACGCGGCTTACCTTAGCCTTAGTGTCTCCTATAAGTCTAGCGCTGTCAGTGTCTCGTATAGATCTAGCGCTCCTACTCCTACAGGTGCCCTACTGCGTCGTCTCTGTGACGTCCATATCTCCCTCTCGCTCCCGCGCGCTATCTCTCCCTCTCCCTCTCGCTCCAGCGCGCTATGTATCTATCCCGCTCGCTCACCGATGACGTCGGTGATCTTGTACCGCGGCTTACTTTAGTCAGTGTCTCCTATAATAGTGTCTCTAGCGCTAACTTCTCTACTCTCTACTAAGCCTCCTACAGCGCCCGAGTGCGCGCTATCTCTCTCTCGCCCCAGCGCGCTATGTATCTATCCATCCCGCTCACCGATGACGTCGGTGATCTTGTACCGCGGCTTACTTTAGTCAGTGTCTCCTATAATAGTGTCTCTAGCGCTAACTTCTCTACTCTCTACTAAGCCTCCTACAGCGCCCGAGTGCGCGCTATCTCCCTCTCGCTCCAGCGCGCTATGTATCTACCCATCCCGCTCACCGATGACGTCGGTGATCCTGTAGCGCGGCTCGCCGTCGTCCTCCACCAGGCGCGTCTTCACGGCCCCGACGGCGCCCAGCTTGGAGCAGGCCTCGGGCGTGAGGTACAGGTACTTGAAGCCGCGCTCGGGCCGCTCGGACCACCAGGCCACGTCGGACGAGGACGTGACCTCCTGGGTCAACCTTAGTCAGTGTCTGTCATTTAGGTCTAGCGCTCAACTCAGTCAGTGTCTCCCATAGGTCTAGCGCTTACCTTAGTCAGTGTATGTCATAGGTCTAGCGCTTACCTTAGTCAGTGTCACATAGGTCTAGCGCTTACCTTAGTCAGTGTCCCATAGGTCTAGCGCTTACCTTAGTCAGTGTATCATAGGTCTAGCGTCTACCTTAGTCAGTGTATCATAGGTCTAGCGCTCAACTCAGTCAGTGTCTCCTATGGGTCTAGCGCTTACCTTAGTCAGTGTCTCCTACAGGTCTGGCGCTCACCTCAGTCAGTGTCTGATAGGTCTAGCGCTCACCTCAGTCAGTGTCTCCTACAGGTCTGGCGCTCACCTCAGTCAGTGTCTCCTATAGGTCTAGCGCTCCTCATTCTACTCCTACAAGCGCCCCCCCATGAGCCGTCTCTGTCTACTTTCTCTCACTCGCTCCCGCGCTATCTATCTATCTCCCTCTCGCTCCAGCGCGCTATGTATCTATCCCCCTCGCTCACCGATGACGTCGGTGATCTTGTACTACGGCCACGGCGCCGCGGCTTACCTTAGCCTTAGTGTCTCCTATAAGTCTAGCGTTCTGTGAGTGTCTCCCATAGATCTAGCGCTCCTACTCCTACAGGTGCCCTACTGCGTCGTCTCTGTGTCTGCCTTGTCCCTCTCGCACCAGCGCGCTATGTATCTATCCATCCCGCTCACCGATGACGTCGGTGATCTTGAACCGCGCCTTACCTTAGTGTCTCATATAAGTCTAGCGCTCCACCTCCTTTATCCTACAGGTGCCCCATGCGCCGTCTCTGTGACGTCCATCTGTCTCTCTCGCTCCAGCGCGCTATGTATCTATCCATCCCGCTCACCGATGACGTCGGTGATCCTGTAGCGCGGCTCGCCGTCGTCCTCCACCAGGCGCGTCTTCACGGCCCCGACGGCGCCCAGCTTGGAGCAGGCCTCGGGCGTGAGGTACAGGTACTTGAAGCCGCGCTCGGGCCGCTCGGACCACCAGGCCACGTTGAAGGAAGACTTGACTCCTGTAGGTCTAGAGCTTACCTTAGTCAGTGTCTCATAGGTCTAGCGCTTACCTTAGTCAGTGACTCCCATAGGTCTAGCNGATAATGTCCAGGGTCCTGATGATGCGAGTCAGGAGGTGGCCATAGCAATTCCTAAACGAAACAGTGGAAACTTGTCAATTTTATGTTTGTTGGATTTGGCTTTTCGAGCACTTTGGTGCTAAATTGTATTGTAATTGAACGAAGGCTCGGAGATTGAGATATTATAGACTAAGAGCTGGTGAACGCCAGACCTATAATATAAAAGCTGAAAGTTTGTCAGCGTATGCTCCCAATATAGGTTAGAATGTTGGTGGATTATGAAGTTTGGGTCATCGTGGCTTTGGCAGCTATCCTAAAAAAACTGTCTGACAAGGAGTTGGAACTGTCAAAACTGTGTGGCTGGCAAATATTATACATGAAAATCAGATTTTATGGTATAACGTAAGTAGAATTACAGTCTATTAAATATACAGAAAAAGCCACCGTAAAAATTAGGCTTACGTTATACCATAAAATAAAAGCTGATTTTTATATAAAATATTAGGGCAATAATTAGAAGTAGTTCCTCATCAGCCAGAAAGTTTTGACAGTTCCAACTCCGTGGCAGACAATTTTTTTAGGATAGCTGCCAAAGACACGATGACCCAAACTTCATGATTCACCAACATTCTATCCTATATTGGGAGCATACGTTGACAAACTTTCAGCTTTTATAAAATGACTTAGGTCTGGCGTTCACAACCTCTTAGGCGGTTATCACACTGCGCCGCGCTGAGCGGAGCGCGGGACGACAGATTTATTCATTGTATGCAAGTACCTCAGTTTGTATAGAAAACACGCGCGGCATTTCACACTTACAACGCGTCCGCGCGCGGGTTTTTAGGGTTCCGTAGCCAAATGGCAAAAAACGGAACCCTTAAAGATTCGTCATGTCTGTCTGTCCGTCCGTCCGTATGTCACAGCCATTTTTTTCCGAAACTATAAAAGCTATACTGTTGAAACTTGGTAAGTAGATGTATTCTGTAAACCGCATTAAGATTATGAAGCTAAAATAAAAAATTAAAAAAAAATATTGGGGGCTCCCCATACTTAGAACTGAAACTCAAATTTTTTTTTTCATCAAACACGTACGTGTGGGGTATCTATGGATAGGTCTTCAAAAATGATATCGAGGTTTCTAAAATATTTTTTTTCTAAACCGAATAGTTTGCGTGACAGACGCTTCCAAAGTGGAAACCCCCCCCCCCTCTAACTTCTAAAATAAGAAAATGAAAAATCTAAAAAAAACATAATTATGATGTACATTACTATAAAAACTACCAACGATAATTGTTTTGAACGAGATCTAGTAAGTAGTTTTTTTTAATACCTCGTAAATCGTAAACCGCTCCTTACCGCGTAATCTTTCATACAAATAACTTAAATTAAAAAAAAAACATAAATCAATGGTACGGAACCCTTTGTGCGTGAGTCCGACACGCACTTGGCCGGTTTTTTTATATGAAATCACGCGCTCCGCGGCGGAGCGCGTGAGCGCGAGCGCGGCGCAGTGTGATAACCGCCTTAGTCTACTACTCTAAAAAGTGTAAAATTAAATTATATTAATAAAATACTTTTTTAAAAACGAGATTTTATTCTGCAATGCAGTTGTTAAAACGAAAAAAAATATTGTAAGCAAGGTTCAAATAATTTCGAAAGCTTGTAGCGCAAACATAAAAGAGGAATAAATTGCATGCACGATACAAGCTTTCGAAATTATTTGAACTTTGCATACAATTGAACCCGTCATTTTTTCCAAAACGGCACAAGTTACACTTTTTGAAATGACGGGTTCAATTATTTTTTTCGTTTTATTATAATGTGTTAACGGATTAACGATTAACGTTAACTTGCGTTAAATCTTGCTAAATGTAACGTTTTAACGTTTAACGAAGTTAATTTTTTTATTAACGGTTTAACGATTAACGAAGTTAACTATTTGATTAACGGTGCCCAGCTATGTGAATCAATCAGTTTTTTGCCACATATACTTACTAAATTACTAATCCAAATAGCAATAAAGTTAATTGAGTTATAACTGATGTTATTCGATAACAAAAATAAACCTTTTTAGATTTTATGAACACATGACTCTACACGAGCCGCGGATTATTGTATCCTACTAATCCTACTAAACTAATATTACAAATGCGAAACTTTGTGTAGATGTCTGGATGTGTGGATGTTTGTTACCCTTTCACGCAAAAACTACTAAACGGATTTTGATAAAACTTTACAGTATTATTGTTGATAACCCAGAATAACATATAGGCTATAATTTATGACAAACTAAAATTCACGCGGGTGAAGCCGCGAGCAAAAGCTAGTATAAAAATGAAATAAAAATTACATTCGCGTTTCTACGTATTTTCGCGATAGATCAGTAGAGCTGACATTTGAGTTCGCAGATTAGCCAGGAATCTATTTTCGTGTGGAAATGGAAAATTCATTATTGGAAAATTCCAGTGACGAGCGTTACTGGATATGTGGAAATGCACTCACGTTGCTAGACGAAAAGGTTACATCCAATTTGGTATTTTTGTTCGTTCGTTCGTTCGTTTCAGACAAATAACGTCCACTGCTTTACAGGCCTCCCCCAAGGATTTCCACAATGAACGGTCCTGCGCTGCCCGCATCCAGTCTCGTCGGTTCACCTAGTAGGCCTGCCCACGCTACGTCTTCCAGCCCGTGGTCGCCACTCGAGAACTTTTCTGCCCCAACGGCCATCATCTCTACGAGCTATGTGCCCCGCCCACTGCCACTTGATTTTAGCGATTCTGCGAGCTATGTCGGTCACTTTGGTCGGTATTTTTGTACCGCAGAGCTGTATAGTTGAACTTTGGTAATCAATTTTGAAATCCACGTAAGCTGCTCTTTGCTGGGCATTAATTATTAGTTAACACTTATTAAATTATCATTAGCATAAGTTAGCAATAGCGTGTAGTTTATTAAGATAAGTTGTGTAGGAAAATTATGCAGAATCTGTAATACATTAACGAGTGTCTTGTCTTTTTCTATTATACAGGGTGGAAACGATAAGTGATCTCGCTAGATTATTTCTAAACTACACAAGATATCGAAAAACTGGTTACTGATCCTGAAAGTGCTTCACGAGCTCTTTCTAACGGTATCAGTAATAGGTTACAGAATTCACCGGACTTTTTCGAAAATTCAAGGTTTTCAGCCTCCATACTAAATGTATGCCAGCCACACAATAATAAAAGTGTTATTTTTTTAAATTAAATAATAAACACTTAAAATGAACTCGTAATTGCATTCTTATTTTAAATTATTAATGGAAAACTTTGGTTCTAGGCTTTATTTGTTATAATATTATCAAGACATGAGTGCCATGACTGTGGCAGTACTAAATGTATGGAAGTTGAAAACATTGATTTTTCGGATAGATTCAGTTTATTTTGTTACTTATTATTGGTACCGTTGGATAGTGCTCATGAAGCACTTTCAGGATCAGTAACCAGTTTTTGGACAGCTTGTATAGTTTTTAATATTAAGTGGTTTTACTAAATGTATGTAAGCTGGAAACATTGAATTTTCGGATAGATCCAATTTATTTTGTAACCTATTATTGGTACCGTTGGATAGAGCTCGTGAAGCACTTTCAGGGTCAGTAACCAGTTTTTCGATATTTTATATAGTTTAGAAATAATCGAGTGAGATTACTTATCGTTTCCACCCTGTATATATGTGTTATAGGCGTATAGCGTGGCTCAATCGGTCCAGCCGCCTTTATGAAGCACTGTCCGAAGCAAGGAATAATGTTTCTTTTCAGACAAACAATACTCAAGCCTGCAATTTCATAACAAAATTGGGATCAACACAGTGTCGTTTGAACCATGTAAAGTAAGTATGTGTTATCCACCTGAGGAGTCAGTACCTTTCAGACAGTCACCTAAAACTTATTTATTTTTGCAAATAGGCTTTTAAAAAGCACTTTTACACGTCCCAGTATTAACCCTACCACTGCTTCGGGACAATAAATGGGTCAGCTGAGAAGAAGCAGCGCAAAAAACTCAGTCACTATTTTTACCTGGCTGAATATGTTAAGTACAGTCACGGAATGAAAAGGTTCGTCAGTTTTCAAATTGATTCCTTCAACGAATCGCGAGCACATATTACCTTTTGAAACTATGTTACAGAATAATCTCGAGTTAGAGAAAATAATCTTTAACTGTTCGTCAGTAAAGTTCAAAATTATTCAGATCAAAGTTGTTTGACGATTTAACTTGTCAAGAAGATTACTATGATTGATAAACTAAAACCTTCTTGTTGGCTCAACCTGCCATTATCTATTAATTAAAAAGAACTACATTTTGTAACATTGCACTGATGGGATATAAAAATAAACAAGCAAAACCTTATTCGTTAGCAANTTAGTTGAAATGGAACGCAAAAATCTAAAATCTTATTTTTCTCTCGATTTTACCAAAAAATAATAACGGAGAAAGTAAAGTCTTAAATTGTATTCGATGATCAAAAATATTTTATTCAATGTTGACCGATATTTGACCAATATTTTGAATACCTGCACAGACAGACATTTACATTTAGGTAGGTACTCGTACACACACTTAAAAACTGTTTAGAAGCTCACTTAGACACACAAATATCGTCAGCCTAACTTTCAAACTGCTTAGGTATGTCCCTTTTTGCAAACTTTACAGGAGGAAATAACTGTTTATTTTTCATAGTTATGGTACTAATTAAAGTATAATGATGTCTAATTGAAATATACTCAACATCAAATAAACCGCACCTTCCGTGACGCGAACTTTAACGATTTTCTTTTGACACAATCATGGTGCCCCAACAATGTTGGTGTTATTTGAAAGCCCAATAAATATCCTTAAAGAAAAACACATTTAATTTCTTAATAAATCATTAACATATACCATAAATGTGACTTGAAAAAATACCTCACTTTGGGCCCACCTATGGGATCAATTAGACCAATTTTTATGGTTATAAAACCAAATAATGATCTCACGTGTCCTCTTTAACAGATGGATGGCGATTAATCCCAACTTAACAGTTTTATAGCCATAAAAGTTGGCTCAAGCGTAACTACCTATTTTTTGAAGAAGTGACTCTGGATCCTTCTAAAGACACATTTTTGGGGTAAAAACCTTTCCTTTAATGAAATGAAGGTTAGAACTAGGCTTTTAAATGGTGCCAATATTGGTGGGAATTGGGGATGCATACGTTTGAAAATGCTTGTCGCGAGAGGTGCGATTTATTTGATGTCGAGTGTATAATCATTTATTTAAATTTTGTTTCAGTTTGAAAATATGCTGACGATAATTATTATTATTCTGTATAATGATTTGTATCCGCCTCTACAACCGATGTGTACAACGCCTCAACGTGACCACGACCGCTCTGCCAAGAGCGTAACGAATAAGAAGAAGAATAATGATTTATTTTCTTTTTTTAAATTCTGTTTTGAAACACAAAATAAGCATCGCAATTTTTTTCGATCTGCGTAAATTAAAATCGAGTTAACATTCCCGTAGGCAATTATGTTAGAATTGGCAGCGCTTCGCATCTGTATTCTGAGCGCACTTTGGTATCGGGCAGAAGCGCGGGCGCGCAGCGGGAGGAGCGTTGTCTCGCTCTAATGCTCAAGGTCGTTCGGCCATGTAATCGCCTTAAATGTTAGCAGCAATGTTTCTTGCAGGGTTATGTTGGCAGGTTTGACTCTGACAGTGCAAGCGAAAACCGACACTAAGGTGACGAACCTTTTCATTCCGCGACTGTACATACACAGGAATCTTAAAACATAGATGAAATGCCAAGTTATCAATCAATTCACTAACCTGTCCTCCCAGGTGCAGGCTCAGTGATGTAAGCAATTAATTGGACTTCGAAACAATCCCGGGTCCCGAATGCATGCAGAACAAAGGTCATACGCGGCCTGGCCAAATGCCAGCCTCTGTAATACCACTACACGTGTGATCCTGATAGTGATGTGCTGTGAAATTGTATGTATCGATGAAGCAAGATGTTTTATGTCGATACTGTTGCAAATGTAGGTTCAGGTTCTTTGGCTAAATAATTTAGGAAGAGTAGCCAGGATATAGATCCTATAGCTTGACCACCAATTAAATCGAACCAGTTAAATTAGTCATGGGAGTCTACTTTGATAGCTAAACTTATTTGCAGTATTAATGATATTCTCCAACACATTATTTGGAAATTGGTTCAGACTATGAATGTACGAGTATGTATTATTTGTTGCTAGGGCATCGCAGGCTTGAACTTTAATATGATTCCTTGATTGAAGGTATTTATGAAGCCATAATGCCTAAGTCTGACATCGGAATTTATTGTGGTAAGTTAAAGCTATAAGATTCATGACGAGTAAAAGGAACTCCACCGAATAAAGCTCTTTTGATTGGTGGTCAAACTAAAGTAAACTGATTATAAATAAACCGTAGCCTACTGTACCACAACACTAGTCTCAAATGCAGACAGCCAAAGGGCAGCACGTGTAACCGTCAAAAGACCTGTAATTAAACAAGCTGAAAGGGACGCTGTAGTTGGTTTAAAGTTTTAACTGCACTGTACTGAAACTGTAAAGCTACAATATATTCTGTAAATGAGAGCGTTTCAGTTAAATCTGTAACGTCTACATAAAAAAGTTATCAGTTTCAGACTTTATGTAAGTATTTGGTAAGAGTAATTGTAGCTTAATAGTTTGATTGACTTTGATGGCCTAGATATCAAAAATAGATTCTCTAGTGTATCATGAAATTTGCTAATGTATTAAACGTTTTTTTGGCTTTCTATAATAACTTCGACTTGATTTAGCTGAAATGTTTTGGTAAATATTGCATTTAAGCTGACACGGTTAAAAGGAAAACTATGCTACGGGAACCGTAGTGCAATGCGTAACTTATTTAAAATGTTTTGTCCCAAAGCATTAAGCATAATTCAACATCAAAAATGAGTGCACAAAAAGAGAGCTTTTATGATTTTACCTTTGATAGAAATCTCAAACATGCCTTTTAAAAAAACTAGTAATATTTTTCCCAACCATATCCAGCCGTGCAATACTTTGTGCTTTCGATTCGAGCTTTATGCCAAAGGGCGCACGTGTAACGTCAAAAAAGTTCAATACAACCAATCACGCCAAAGGGAATGCAGCGGGCGTCAAATGCAAAAAGCAGCTCCATCAAGACTTGGCTAGTTTTTTACAGAATGTTTTTGGTGGGATTAATTAATTAATAGATTTGGTAACTTCTTTTGTTTCTCTTTTTCTTCCTCATAAATAGATTTTGTTACCGCCATATCTAAAAGGCTGGTACAATGCAAAGGCTTTCGTTTGCGTTATAATCCGAGAGGAAGGCTTTCTCTACGTGACATCTGTTTGGAAATATTAATTATGTTGTTCGACAAATATGAAGAAAAAGCAGTGACTAATGAAATCGGATGAAAGTTGGAGCATGAGTCATATGTACAATTCGAGAAGCTGCGAGATTAAAACTTTGACTTTGTACTAATTATTTTAAGCATTTACCTAAAAATTACCAGTAAGTAATGCTCGTTTTCACAATCAATCCCTAATTTGTAAGTGACCCCTTATGGCAACACATAACTGGAATTTGGTTTTCATAGGGGTCACTAAAAATAATGATTGATGGTGAAAACGGGCATTAGACACGAAAATTTTCTTGAAGGTAAAGCAGATTGTAGTATCAATCAAGTGATTTCATACAGTTAATTTCTAAGGCTGAGTTGCACCACCTAACTTTAACGGTAACTATGACGATAACCGGTGCATTTTGTATGGAGTTTGACAGATTTTTGACGTTTGTCAAAGTCAAAGTAAGATGGTGCAACCAAGCCTAAGCTAGTTGTTGTGTTCCACAACCGTATCAAACGAAGTTTTACCCTAATCATCTTGATGGCTAGCGATCAACTACAGTGACGAGAAATCACCTTATTAACAGGTTTTAACATGGTTCTAACCGATTGCAAAATTAAAGTTTTAAAGAGTGGTCTCCAAATAGGTCAGTGGTAATATCATGCTTTTAACTCTCTTTTATAAAAGAATAGTAGGCCTAACAAAAATCAAAATTTAATTTCGTTCTCTAGTCAATATTTTTATTTATTTATTTGGGTAAAAAACAGTATTGAAGTACAGTAGCAAATAAATAGTAATAATATACTAATATTATCTAAATTCAACACCAGCATCATTTATCACAGTTTAGATAAAACAATTAATTAAACTTGTGTTGAGAGTGGTCGCAGTAAACACTTATTACGTAGGTGCAGGCGGTAGCACATCGAAGGAGACACTGTGGCATCTTCTGCGGCTGTCTAAATGCCATTTTGTAGCAAAATATTACTTTTATTATAATTTAACTAGCACTATTGCGAAGATTACTTCAGGACAACTGTTCCTTGGACATTTACGAATATATCTGGGTCGTGGACATAAATGGCACGACGCTAGCAAATATGGTTACCGAGAGTGCTGACGGTGGCTGATGAGGGAACCGATCGATAATTCTGTACCTTACGATAATTCTTGTCGCAATATTTGGTAAAAAAACTTTTAAAGGGAAGGGAAGCTTTTAGCCTTTATCTTATCTATGGACAGTAATGATGAGCCTAAGGAGAAGGTTATTATTCTGATGAAAGCCAAATGTTCCCAGAAATCCTTAACCACAGAGGAACTGGCTGTCTTACCGCCAACAGGCGAAAAGCAACAGTGGTTGTTATGGCGACAAATGAATTATTCGTACTCTTTTTTTTAGTTCAAAGCAGTTAATCACCCTTAGAAACGAGAGAAAAGATTTTGTTTGCATTGTAAATCGTTAAAACCAATGCTAATGGTGTGAAAAATAGCTTGAAAAAGAAAATTAGGTACTTATTTCAATTTGGTAGCCTTGTTTTCAACCGTGAAATAAATTGTGCCCGTAAGTGGAGAAAAAAGAAATTGACCACAGCATTTGCGGTTTGCGCAGATAGGTGATAAAGGTGTTTATCCGTCAATAGAAACGGACAATTTGTCAAATAAATAAAGCCATTGATTGACACTGCAGTTGTTTAGTAGAGCAGTTTAATGGACACCCTACATAATTAACATATTTTTTATGAACTGTCAAAACGCGACTCTCCCATAGATTTTTATGGCAATGGTTACAATGACGTCTTCTGGTTGCGAGCTAAAACAAAGCCATTTATTTAAGAGCTATTAAAAATCAAAATAGTCAATAATTAATTTGGTTTTCAGTGCTAAAATGACAGGTTTTATAAAGAAGAGAAGTCTTGGAATTGTTTTTCCCAATTTCGTACATGTTATTCGTTCACGACTTTTATTAAAATACGAAACAAGTGGCACCAGGATAACACCCTGTGCATTGCAGATCCTGCACACTGTCGGCTAACTTAGTTAGAGGCAGCCTATAAAAGACTGAAGCTTCGTACTGAAGCTCAAGCTAAGGCTGATGCTTAGTATTTCTGGATAATCCACTTCTCAGCAATCGAATTATGAAGAATTAGATTTTTGTGTTTCTATTTAAAGCGTTGATGTCTTTTCCTTGACGAGGAGTAAATTAGCTTAAAATTATTGAGAAAAAGCTCAAAACTAGTTTTAATTTTGAGCTTAGTTTGAGCCTCAAACTAAGCTCAAAATTAAAACTAGTTTTCATTGATTTAATTTTAATTTAGACCAACAATATAAAATAGAATCTATGACTGACATTGAGTCTAGTTAATTAATTAATCTATACTAATATTATAAATGCGAAAGTAACTCTGTCTGTCTGTCTTGCTTTCACGCCTAAACCACTAAACCGATTTTGATGAAATTTGGCATAGAGACAGTTTGACTCCCGGGAAAGGACATAGGATAGTTTTTATCCCGGTTTTTGAAACAGGGACGCGCGCGATAAAGTTTTTCTGTCACAGACAAAATTCCACGCGGGCGAAGTCGCGGGCGGAAAGCTAGTTATTTATAAAAACATAACTAACTTTGTAATGTTATGTAATTAAGTTACGTAAACAGTAGTAATTTCATTATAATCAATACAAAAATATGACACGTATTTTACAGACACAAATCAAACAAATCGCTAATGACCGTTCTTTTAGTACCTATTAAATTAACACAAACAAAATCAGTCTGTCATCTTTTAACATTGTAAAATGTTTGTTTTATATCTTGTTATTCATATAACAAGTTAATATTACGATAGATTGAATTAAATAAACATCAATTACCTTCAGTTTCGTGTGCAATAATCAATTTAACAAGTAAACGCTATGGTACAGACATGAAAATTATACTAAAAACTGTGTACCTTCTGTGGTTGTAATAAGTCTGATTTGGGAACAGAACTGCTGTGCGTTACTCGTACGCTCATCGATGCGTGAGCGCACATAATCTGAAACGTAATCGTCGTCAAGTGATATCATCAGGGCCGTTGAACCAGGCATCATCCATACTGATATATGCGAAAGTAACGCTGTCCATCTGTCCGTTACGGTTAAATTACTGAACCAATTTTGATGCAGCCTTGCAGCTTAGGACATCAACATCATCATGTTTTTTTAGAAAATGAAGGATTTAGCCTACATTCTCCACGCCGCACTGGCTAGACTTAGTCGTTTTTTACGACAAACACGGGGAGAAAACAGTCCACTTTTAGTCGCCAAAATAAAGCTTGGATTGAAATAGAGGTATAAGTTTGTAATAGACAATTAATAGTTTACATAATTGTCGTGGATAATTCATCATAAATTAATGTTAAAGGTAAGATATAAACTTGGTTGGAACACACGTTCGGGAACCAGATTTTTTATGGAAAACTGAAAACGCGTGCGAAGCCGCGGGCTAGAACGAGTGAAGAAAGACGCAATTCCAATTATTACATTAATTACGTAGTTAAACATAAACATACATGACTTCGTATATTGCTTGGGCATATCACTGCAACATTTGCCCCTGCGGGAGTTGAACACGCAACCGTTGTAGTCCGTTCTGCGAACCACCGGACCACGCTGTTTTCAATAATATAATTAATTTGTAATTTATTAACAATCTTAGCGTTATTTATTTAAATTTAAATTCTACATGTATACAGAACCAAAACATTTTGATTGTAGAGTTATATTCTATTCAATACTGAATGTGTTGTAAAAAAATTGTTCCTATTCTTTAAATATACCTAAATAACTTCTTAATAAGAAGATAAAAGGGTAAGAATCAAAATGAAAATTCTTAAAACTGTTTGTTATAATTAGTATTAAGTGTTTGATATAATTTGCCATTATTCCTAAAATTTATGGTCAAAGTTTTACACAAATTAATCTTTTATTACCATCAAGGGACACAAAGTTTTAAGCATGCCTTATTGTTTACGAGCTCAACAATTGTTCAAAAATGGTGTATTTGTTATAATGTTTAAAATAGATGGTCAAGTTTTAAGAAATTAAATGAGGAAATAGGGGATTAAATTTTCCAAGAAAAAGCTCCACCTACTATTTTGTTTCTTGCGTAATATAATTTAATTAATAAGTAAATAAGGCCTCTTATTATTTTATTTTTTATTTTTTTGTTGCTTTCTTTTTGTTGTTTAAATTCAAAGTTGTAATTAGGTACTATATTATGTTATTGTATTGTGTAAAGTTCACGGGTTGCTTACATTATAATATTATGCATGCTGTGGTTATCGTTTGTGTGGGAGCAGTTAGCTAGAGACCTTTGGCTTAATTTTTTTAATTGTGTATAATACTGTATCTCATGTTGATAGCCCAATAAAATAAATAAATAATATAATTATAACGTAAACACTTATTTAACTTGTCTACAATACTTGAATAGATCAGTAACGCTCAACTAGCTATATTTAACTGCACATGCACTAATAAATGCATAACATTTTTACTTTTGTTTGTTTGTTTTGCTAACTAACATGACATTTGTATGTAATGTGTGGGTAATTAATTATTCTTTGTGAATATTATGTGAGAACAATAAAGCTAAATTATTAAAATGTTGTGTTTGACAATCAATTTAGAATAAGCAATTGTTTCATTGAAAGTTCGCGAGAGATAATTATTTGGGGTTAAATAACTTTACATTCTCATTTCACTTTTAATGAGAATTAAATAAAATAGATTAGGAAAATAATTATTATAATAATTAAACACTGACTACTTTCCGTGCTGCTACTTCGAGTGTTGAAATTAGCTTATTTTTAAAAGTAAATAATTTTAGCAATTATAGCTTTTTACCTTAGGTACTTTAACCGTAACTGTAATCATAACCGGTGTTTTTGTATGTAGTTTGACATCGAACTTCGTAGCTCAGGCGGTCAGAGCTGTCACCCAGCAAGCCAAAGGTCGTGGATTCGATTCCCACTTGAGTTAATTTTATAAATTTTCTTAGCGTTTAGTTTTCTCCGACTACTAATAATAAAATGCAGATAATAATGTCTCAAGAAGGTTAGATCTATTTAGTGCTTAAACTAGATAAGTACTCGTATAAGATGAAATAGAAATCTGATTGAGTAGAAAACCTATGATTGCACTTATTTATTGCAGAATGACATTTACATGTTTATGTAAACTATATTTTATCACTATTTCTGCTAATTCGAAATGAAATAACGTTCTGTAAAAACTCATCAATGCTGGTAAATACGAGTACAATGTTCTTTAACTATTTAATTTTACTGCGAATTACTGGTTAGTTTACGCTGATAGTTATTTAATATCTTGATAATATACTGTATAATTGCTCGATGAACAATGATTATATAAAGTTATTTATTAGCTACGTGCTAGCTTGCATTATGATACACAAGTGTGTTCGACTTAGTTCAAAAGTGGCGAAAATAATTTGAAATTTTTAACAGAGTTTAAATCAATTCATCATAATTAAGATGTTGTCCAAAATAATAAAAATAACCAACAAGATACGAGTGAAGCAAAGTCAGATAATTTATTTGTTGGTTACAAATAAAAATAAGTCTGGATATCGGTTTAACTTTAAGTATCAATGGTACTTTAATCTCATCCCGTATGTATCGGGCTCGAAGGACTATGTACGCCTTCCTCGACTGAATGTACAACAGAGGCTTGTAAGCCGTACGTTTGGGTTGAATTCATGAAAATAAAATTTATAATTATTATTGTCATTTTCGCTAAATACTCTCAATCAAACATGATTTTCATCATGATTCATCCCGCTGTAAAATCTGCGGGTTGCAGAAACCGTTTTTATATGGGTTGTAAATATTTTGTTGCCTCTCAAGACTTAAAATAACTTAGTAGGCTTATTTCACAATAACAATGTACGAGATCACAGAATAAATTGGGGAAAACCTCAAGAGCCAACTTTATTTCGTAATATGAAATTGGTTTGCTTTCATCGAATCTTGCGGTTGTGGTCATCGCAATGACGAAGCAATGACCTTGGCACTAAAGTTTTGGTGATTTTGTGTCATTGGCACCCGTTCTGTGACCTTATTTTTGAAAGAACATAAAGAAAGTACAATTTTTCAATAAATACAAAGAATTGAAGAACCGTTTTCAAAAAATAAGCGGAGAATGAGATCGGTGTAATTTAAGCGGTGTTAATTAATATATTTATGGGGCTTTTTGTGATTACATACTTTAATCACAAAACAAAATTAGGTAGGTGAGATCAGTTATGACATATTGCGCTTTTTGTTTTGTTCTAACTACCCCCAGTAACCTAGCTCTACTCGTAAATCGAGTAGAGATTGTGCTATGACAACTAGATTGAACGTACTTCATACATAATGTATATGAATATTCCATACAACTTTAGGCTTGTATTATGAAACTAGGTACGATCAAAACTAGAATTCAATGCACTCATAAATTGCTTGTCAATGGTTTAATTTCAATATTGAGATCAATCAGACTTCAATCTATCTAGATTCTAGTTTAAATTGAGACTTGAGTGTCATTTTAGTACCGATATAATTTACCATTCAGTAGGTCGAAAAATGATGCCTAATTTGACCTATAACATTGCTATGCATATATTATCACTGTAACATGTTCGCCGTGTTCGAAGTGGCACTTCTATTCCTACCACCTGTGCACCCAATTTTAGTCAACATGATACTTGATTCTTACTTTGATTACAAGTGCAGCTTTGATCCTGCAAAGAGTCTTGAGCAGTGTTAACCTACTTTACTTCCATGAAATTATAGCGAGAGTGTGTAACTGTGTGCAGGGACTTCAGAGAACGTTTACAACGAAATGCATGTTGACCTCAAGAACGTAACGAGCAATGTAAGTGCCCTTCAAATTACCTGAAAGCAGAGAGCTTTGGGGGCTTTTGTGCATTCGTATAAAAGCTCTTTAAGAACTTTTTATTTTATTTGATACATAATACTGTAATACATTGGGGAGGCCTATGTTGAGCAATGGAGGTGAATGATGGCGTTAAATACATAATGTATATGCTATGCGGATAACTAAACTTTTTATTTATGTAACATAACGTAGAGCCCAAAAACTTCACTATTATTATAATGATAATATAATATTCAAGAGCTTTTATAAACGCGTTCATATTGCACTTATACCTACCCTACATACACGCGTGTAAATAACATAAATAATGTTATAGCTTTTTTAAGACTCAATTGTTGAGGAAATCGAGCTTTCTCCTAAAGAAAAGCTTTATGCTCGACCCGGTTAGTATTCAATACGCGATCATAATCTTTGGCGGTAAATCTTTGAACATCTGGCGCTGGGCCGGCGCATATTGTTGAATGGCTTACAAATTCATTTTAAGAGACGTTAATTAGTGTATTTCTACAATTGTTTAGACTGAAATGAGCCGTGGCGTAGCTACAGCTGTCTGACAAAGGTGACTGAGTTTCTTCCGCCACTTCTTCTCAGCACCAGCCCATATGTTGTCCCGAAGTGGTGGTAGGGCAAGCTATATTTGGGACGCATTCTTCTCAGCATTCTTCTGCCGGGATAGGATGCGCGCCGTGATATACTTTCATCGACGTCAAAATGTATGGGGAAAATCGATAAAATGGCGTGATAACCGCCTATCGCGGCGCGCATCCTAGGCCTACTGGTAAGGTTTCGTGCAACGGGATCGAAGATGACTTTCTTCAGTGTGTTTTTTGTCAAAGTCAAAGTTTTTATTCAGTACTTAGGCGCTTTCCAGGGCCGACACGTCCCAAATATAGCATGCCCTACCACTTTGGGACAACATATGGGCTGGTGCTGAAAAGAAGTGGCGGAAGAAACTCAGTCACAGGAACACACAGGAATTACAACTGTCTACAGCATTTTTGCGCACGGGTTATGCATAGCTTATTTTTATTGTTTTAATACCTAGAAATAAGAATAACAACAAAAAATTGTTCTGAATTTGCTTTTATGTGTAAAAAATAGAAAAATTCATATCAATGAATGTATGAAACATGAACATAGAGATGATTTTATTTGTTGCCAAATATTTTTTTTTCTTTCTTTCTTTCATTATTTCTAATTATTAAAATATACCAAGCATCCATTTAAGATTCATTCTCACAAGAGAAAATTTAAAATAGAGTCCAAATATTTATTAAAAATGAAAAGTTCTAATTTAATATCATGTTCCTTCCATACAAGATTTTTCTCATAAAAATCTAACCCTATCATGCTTTCAGTTTACTGGCCTTGGTAACCTCGTCTCTCAAATCCCACTATATTTTGATAAAAGCGTGCCCCTTGTTCTTACGAATAAGCCCCCATAATTATCTATAAATATATCCCAATGAGAATGTGACGTGCATCTTTAGAGACATTTTACTATGAAGATGGAAAATTCAAATCGCTGTAACTCTTTAAAAAGCAAATATTTTCGATTTGTAATCGCACTTTTTTATATAAATTTGCTTATATAATCAGAATGTAATAAGTAAAATCCATGCGCAAAAAAAAATTTTTTTTTTGTTGACCGGTGTTATTTTCCTCAGCAATGTTATTGGGAGCTGTGCCCGCGACTTCGTACGCGTGAAAACCCGTTTTCGCAACATTTTTCATTGTTGCTCTGCACCTATTGATAGCGTGATGTTGTATAGCCTATAGCCTTCCTCGATAAATGGGCTATCTAACACTGAAAGAATTTTTCAAATCGGACCAGCAGTTCCGGAGATTAGTGCGTTCAAGTAAACAAACAAACTCTTCAGCTTTATAATATTAAGAATAGATTAGACTAAGTAATTAGTTGTTCACTATACAATAAAGGATCTAACAAACAATTACCAGTCATTGTAATCATAATTCATAACATTATTATTGAGCGTAAACTAGATTATAATTTTCGTATCGCACTGCATGTAAATTAAGGCCATGATTTCCCAAATTGTCGATATTTGACCGATTTTGTTTGCAGATAGCTTCTAAATGAAAGGGTATTTTAGCAAANTACGGCTTTTTTTTACACTGTGGCGTCATCGCGTCGCGCGAATGTCAGCGCGAGTGTCAGTGCGAGGTGTGCGGGGGCTGAGGTAAACGAATGCACGGCATCGAGGCGGTAAATCCTAGCCTTAATCGTAATTTACTGGTCTTTATCCGCTTATGCTCGCACCAGCTTGCGTAAAGCTCGAACTTGTTAACTCTTGTTCGAGAACACTTCGATACTTGGAGCTATGTTAGCTAAGCTGTGCGGCTTACAATTAGTGCAAATTATGAATAGCACTAACCTACTTTTCAGAATATTACACTTAAGACACGACAGGCAAACGTTTGGGATGTTTAACTGCCTAGCACGCATCAATATCTAAATATATGTATAATAACTCAAAGGTGACTGACTGACTGACATAGTGATCTATCAACGCATAGCCCAACCCACTGGACGGATCGGGCTGAAATTTGGCATGCAGGTATATGTTATGACGTAGGCATCCGCTAAGAAAGGATTTTACGAAACTCCACTGGTAAGGGGGTAAAACGGGATCCACGCGTACGAAGTCGCGGGCGGCCGTCAGTTTATAACTATGTATTTTAAAGAATGTAAACCCTTGGAAAAGAGGCTGACAATAGTGAAGTTTCTTGCGCTGCTTCTTCTCAACCTTGTGCACTGGCCCATTTATTTTCTTGAAGCATTGATAGGGTGGATGGGGCAATTTATAAGGTAGGTAATAATTAAATTAGAAACTAATAAAACTATTTTTATTTTTAATATTTTCCTTGCTGGAATGTTTAAAACTATACCAGAGCATATCCCCACCCTCCCACAACATTCATATGGCTCTCGATGGTTAATAGGGAAATCTCTAATTGTCAACATACGGTGGAATAAACAAACAAAGGAGGTTAATTAACTAATTAAAACATGGATGATGATTATAATGAAGCGAAAACAGCTTTCTTTGAATTTAGTTCAAAATGTGAGTTATCGTTTAAGTACACCTGATTCTAGCTATTAAAAGGCTGTAAAAGTTGGTTTATTTCTCTTGATTATTTTGTATTTGATGACATAAACACCATAATTATTACGGACGGGTAAATAAAATATTTATTAAACAGGTTTTCTCAGAGGTTGATTAATTTGTCAAGCTTACTTATAGATCGGCATCATCATCATTTCAGCCTTAGGAAGTCGACTGCTGAACATCCCGCAAAAAAAATACTTATTTAGTTTTAAGTAATTATAAAAAAATATTTATGTTTGTCATATTTTATTTATTTAAAACGTTCATGCACTTATTCATATTCATAAATGGATTCACTTCCGCGTAACTTAATTTTTATTAAAAATTTTCGCACTAAAAAATAAATTATGTATGAATAGAAGTTTGAATTATTTGTGTGTCAATACATAATAATAATATATACCTTCATTTTTTCCAGCGGAAACTCAAAAATTAAAATGTTATGATAATAAATTTCCCGAGTTCCCGTGTTCGCGCCTGGCGCATACAGCCCACACCACTGGACAGATCGGGATGAAATTTGACATGCAGGTAGATGTTATGACGTAGGCATCCGCTAAAAAAGGATTTTACGAAACTCCACCCCTAAGGGGGTAAAACGGAAGTCGCGGGCGGCCGCTAGTTATTTTATAAAGTTATCATAATCTATAGGACCCAAAGTGCAAAGTAAACGTTTCTTTCTATTAATTTAACTCTACAGCGGAATCTTATTGCACTAACATTATTGTTTTTCTGCAATAAATTTAAATTTTATTCATCAATTAATTATATATTTTGCATGCCATACTGATCTCTAAATTAATTTATCATACTTTCAAGTGAAAGATTAAGAATATAAGATTGTGTAAGTATAGCAAAATGAGGGTAGATAGAGATACTGATATTGAAACAGCTGATGGTACCTAAAGCCAGTCTTAAGTTTATATAAATTTATAATGAATATAAACGTTAAACGTTTATTAATTCTATCGATACATAATTAACAACTATTTACTTACATATGCTAAAACAAAATAATTAAGTGTATTTTTTATTGTTATCGACAAAACATATACAGGAACTTTGTTGGCAATTATTTTAGTAATGAGCTGTTGAAGCAAGATAATTATGCCTTTTAAATATTATGCACGTTTTACGGAAGTCGTAGGTGTTAGAAGCGTCGTATTTTCAACTTCAGTGATTTTATGCTTCGCAAATATTAGCTCTTCCTTAATGTGTAACAAAGTTATACAAATATTTAATTAACTTTTAGCTTTAAAGAATTTATGAATATGTTTTATTGTATTATGCGCCACTGCGTGTTTTTAGATAGATTGTTACTTATTGTTAATTTAATAAAGTATTTTAGACAAGACAATACAATTTAAGTGCTGTTACATAATATTAATAATTTGTAAAAAAAATAAGAATAAAGACTCACAGAGAACAGTAAGACACCGCTTCCCGAAACGGCCAATATCCGCCATAACTCTCGTCTAATGTAACTCTTACGTCACTTCACTTTCACTGCGCGCACTATAATATCATGCGATAATCACTTATGAAACCGCGGCCGAGGACGCTGCACTCTCATGCAAGTTCAATGCACCGAAAAAAAAAGTTCCAAAAAAAGTAAAGTGTCAAAAAAAGGCGCGAAGGGCTCCCGAACGCGTTTTTGGTGGGAGATTTGGAAAAAAGAACGCGTCGCGCACGCTCACTTTCATAGCGGCCAGTGAGCCGCAGCGCGCGCGGCGGTGTGCTTTTACTTTCGTGGCCGCCCAGTGGGGATCAAGTGATCGCGATGACAGTGGATCTGTCACGATCTTGATCACCGTCCCATGATTTGGGGCTGGAGTCACGAGCACACGCGAGCAAAGAAAGGAACGCTTCTAGTTCCCACACAAAGACAGACCCTCAAATTATTTGTAACTTTTTCTCATGTACATTAGTATAAGATTTCCCAGAGTATAAGAATTATGCTTAGGTACTACAGTTCCCATTCATAAGTATCACACGCTTAGAGAAAACGCTACGACTACTTATTTAGTTTTGTTAGTTCTTGGTATTTTAATGTCCAATAGTAAAACAGTAGTAAACCATAAGCTCCTTCGCTACGCACCACTTGGTACTAACGTCCGTATTCTAAAACGAAACTCAAGTATGAAAGTCTGTGATTGTTCTAATCATTGAGTAGGTTTCTTCTGCCACTTCTTCTCAGCTGGTGTCATGTAGTTCCGAAGTGGTAGGTATTTCGTTCGTTTCAGCTAAATGACATCCACTGTTGGACAAAGGCTTTCCAAATGGTAGTAGGACAAGTTACATTTGGATCATGTAAAAGCTCCTTAGAAGGGTCTGTAATAAAAGCTATGAGAGCTCGCAGAGCTTGAGAGACCAACCACAACAGCCTTGACTCTTTGCCTAAGTATGAATCTAGTCTTGAGCATAGCTTCGTAATACAGGTTTGTTCATGATGGTAATATCTATTTCGAATAGGACCGTTCAATTGCCCATCAAATCTCAGTAACTATTCAAGTCAATAAGTTACAAGTATTATTATCTGTTTACCAGGCCACGTGACTTGTGGTCCGCGACTTCAACGCCATTCGTGGTTGCGGGTTTGATTCCCGGTGGTACATAGTTGCTTATGCACGAGGACTTTCTATTCTGTTAAATAGTCGCTTTAATTATGTTAAATCTGTAGTACCTAATATTTGTATATTAATTATTATAATGTAGGGATCAAAAATGGAAGATAAAAGTAGTCCCTGACGTTAGTACGGAACCCTTCATAACAACCTTGACTCGCACTTGTTCGTTTTTTACTAACACTGCAATGATTACAGGGTACACAAAGAATGTGGAATAATTTAGCAAGACCGTAAATCCCAACCATCCAAAAGTACCATCAGTGTCCATAAAAGCCTTAAAAGTTTCTTCGTAACATTGTTATGAATCCCGGACCTTAGGTTTTGAAATGTTTTCGAGAATCGGCCATTGCGACGGTTACCCAACGCTACATGTTGGGCAATGCTTGGTTTTTACATATACTTAGTCATAATTTCATATTTTTGTGATAATTTTCCTTCTGCGTTCGTCGAGAGCTAGAGACCTCAGAAGGAATTGAGTAGTTGACACGTTTACAATTATGGTGACTACGTTAACCAATAATTCTATTTCCAAAGATTTTCTCAAAATAAACATGCTGACCTATTTTAGTCCTGGAAACATAAATCAACCGTAAAATTAGATAAAGTTGCTATCTTTAATAGGCAGTCAAAATATTCTCAAGTTAACCCTTATTCAAATAAAGGTAGATATATTACCACTTTGTTTACTTTTAAAAAAGGATCCTAATTTTCGATATGGTAATACTTAAAGATATCGTGGTCACTTATTTATATTTTTGAATATATTTTTTAACTTATCTATGCCATATTACTACTTTTCAACGTCATTTGTCACTGTCAGGTAATGTCAAAGTCAATCAAACGGTTTTGGTGTGAAAAATTTCATGTTTTTAGCGCGCATTTTTGGTATTTTTGAAACTTTGTTCAACGAAAATTCTGATAAGTGTTTTTTCGATTCAAATTCCTAAACTATAAGATTTATTGTATAATCTCACTTATAGGCAGTGTCTGCAATTGATTTATTCATATAATTTAGACATTTTAAAGAAGTGGTAAATAGTTTACCATTGTCCGATCCCGTCTTGACAAAAGTTTGTTGATATATAAAAAAACTGTTGTTTTTTGTATGTGAACAAATAAAACTAAATAAATATTTGGAGAAATTTTAAGTTATTTTGATAACTGTTTACGTAACGTTTTGACTTTACGTAATTAGTGAATTGTTAGTGTCAGACTCAAGGTAAGCATAATAATTGTAAGCATAATAACTAATATTAATAAATATATTGTTTTATAAAAATATATTTATTATTATTAATTAAAAATTTATTCTCATGATTAAATTAAAAAGAGGAGTATTTACTTGTTCCGTTCAGATAATGGAAACGTGTTTAATTTATTTCATTCCCAAAATATTTAATAAAATATAGGTAGAACCTAGAGGAAGTCACTAGTCAAGAACCAAAAATAAACCAAAACGGACAATGGTAACTATTTTACCACCAACATTGAATAATTTGTAGTCATGAATGGATAATGGTAAATTATTTACCACCCAAAAAACTACCCCTTCCCCTATTTTTTTATAAATTTTGATCACAAATATGAAATAAGTGACCCACAATTACCCAAAATCCACTTCAACTTTGTAAAAAAAATGCATACCAGCTCGCATTTGAATAAGGGTTAACAAGAAAAGTCATAACAGGATTAGCTAAAAGGTTACCAACCCTCATTAGCTAAAAAGCTTTGATTTATAAACCATCAAAGTTACAAAGTTTTGAAATTTCATGAACCCTAACGGCTTTCCAAGTAATAAAAATAAAGTCTTCAACACAAAATTTTAAAGACTCGTTACAAAAGCTGCCAAAACACTTGAGAGCTAATCAACATTTCCCGTACTTTCGTTTTACGCATCAAGGTTGATCTTTTCATACCGTCATAAAATAACAAAGGAATATCCCGGAGGCTCGACGAGCCTCATCCTGCCTGTCTATTGTGCCCAGTGATCTACATTCAGCTCGCCGAGAGCCATTGTGGCCTAGGTGTATAGACCTCCAATAACCGCCATTCAATGCTTGAAAATTTACTCACGTGCTGATCGAGCCTTCCGAATAAAACTCCTGCTCATTTTATATGAGCAATTCCTAAGCGCTCTAATTTTGTGCCGGTATGAATACTTGCTCTATTTTTTATGCAGGCGCCGCAATTGTTTTCGTATAGGAAGGAATAGAAGGTATAACGAGTGTTTTTCGTGGATGTTCTTTATCTATCCCATACAATGTCTCATTATAAGAGTTCGCGTTTTCTTTTAATCGTAAAACTAAACCCAGCTTTAGTCAAAGGGCACAGTTTTTTTTACTGTCACGATGACAATGTATAAGTAAGTCCTCACAACGCGCAACGCGCGTCGCGCAGCCCACAATGGTTAAGTACTTAAGCTAGTTAACATTTAGCACAAAAGACTNCCCCCCCCCCCCCCCCCCAATCCACAATAAGGGTCTGGGCCCTCCCCACCTGACATTTAAAACATTGTCTCAAAGCTACCAGACTGCTCCATAGCTCCACTTGTATTCCAGGAATTGTTAGTGATTCCACAATAAGGTATTGCCTTTGACATTTGCTCGGGGAACGGCAATTATATTGTAAAGCAAGTTTGTTAACACGAGGATGCGTTAGAGATCCTACTCATTATTGTCTCGTTTACACTGCACGCGATCTTTCGTTTATTTTTGACGACTGTAATAAGTTTCTAATGCCACAAGAGATAAAATATTATGTGAAGCTTTGGAGTAGTTCAGTAATAGTCCTATCTCATAGTTAAATATGCAGAGGTAGATACAAGCTTATTTTTGTTGTGTGGTCAATAACTAATATCTTTTGCTTCCTTTTGGTATTGGAGTCGGATCGGAGGACAAAATATACTCGTAAAATGATCTATGGTTGTGACCCAGTATCACCCACGACTTACTGTAGGTATTTCCCTTATTTTTTTACTTTTATGGGCATTTTAATTAATCCTTCTGAACTCTCCAGTAAAAGGTCCAATGTGCATACTCCTTATCAATTTTACAGCACCCACAGGACCCCTGACCTTTGATTCGCTCCCGCGCGACTTTGCCTTCGCATCACTGCAGGCGCCTCGCTACAACAATGCATCCTTTGTCGGAGGATATTGGAAATTGGATGCCTATTATATTAGCTATGGTTCTATAAATAAGGTAGAGGTTGTGTTAGAGAGGAAATATTTTTCCAGATGTTGTGATTGGTTTTTAGAATTAAAATTTCAGTTCGTTTATTTTCGATTACTCGTAGAAATTAGATTTCATGGTCCGTCATTTACATGGCTACATTTAGCATTTCCATGAAATTATACTCATTAAAATATAGATTGCTAAAAATAAAACGAATCGCAATCCGCATCTAAACATTTTGGTAGCGTTTTTCGTTAAATTTCACGCCACGTCTCGCAGACAAGTCATCTACGAAAAGCAATTAGGCCACGTGAACGGAATTATACGAAAAATAACATTCATGTAACTCGCCAGATGAATTTAAAGTGTGGAATTGGCGATTCGCGCCAAATGGAGTCGCAGCGAGACTGCTTGGTGCATAGACTCTGCTGCCTTCTACCATCATCATCATCATTATTTCAGCCATAGGACGTCCACTGCTGAACATAGGCCTAAGGATCCCGTTGATATTTTTGGGTACGAAATTCTAAAAATAAAGGCTTTTTGACATTATGCGGCGTCTAGCCCAGGGTTGCCTGTGCAGTCAGCTCTGGAAATTCAGAAAATGTTGCCCGTTTAAAATGTAGCGCGGGCTAAACCTATAATCATGGCATGGCGGGCGGGAATGGAAAACTTGCCGTGTTTCATATTTAAAATCTAGATCTGTATCGTTGGGAAATGGAAATGGGAAGCTTTTTTATTTTATTCCATTTGGTAAATCCTGCATAATGAAGTTTGCAGGACGTTGGAGCTGGGAAAACAAATGATGTGTTCAGAATCATTTTGGATTAAAAAGATATTAAGATGTAAAAATAGAGAAGAGGCAGGTTATTAGTAAGTTGACACTTCGGACGCGAAAAGTCGCAATTTTACTTAACTTCATTGAGTTATCCCCTTATTAGCCAGTGCAGCATGCTGCGCCAGCCAACGTTACTGAGTTACTACACAAGAAACACTGTGACTGAGGCACCCATGTCTATCACTGAAAGGGCGAGAAACACTGAGCTACCCACCCATGTCCATTACTGAATTATGTAAGACATGTTACTGAGTTACCCATGTTTAGGTATTACTCTAGTTACACAAGACATGTTGCTGAGTTACCCTTGTCAATATAGGTCTGATAGTTGGTAAGTATTTTTATAGTGCAGCGGGGGTGGGCGCTACACACGTTTCGACGGCGCAACTGGGGCGCGTGCGGTTGATAAGTGCGGCGCAAGTGATAGGAAAGACAGAATTGTCGGTCAAGATATTGGCTTGGCTCTAAAGAAGTCGCAGCGGTGGGAACGAGACGTGGGGACAACCCTGTAAATGTGGTTATAAGAAGAAGTTGAATCCTGCAAGCTGAATTAAACCCACTTCCTGACAACCGATTGAGCTGCAGCTGAAACGTTAAAATATGCTTTTGGAATTTTAGTGCTGATGACAATACATGCACATATTGTGCAATGCTCCATATTGTAATCTTTTCAGTACCGCCACCGCCGTACAAAGATGGCGGAATACATACTTTCTCTCAACCCATTATTTTTGTTTTATTTAGATGATGATTAGACGTCGAGCGAAAAAATTAGGTACTCGACTAACACATCTTTCGCAACGCTTTGCCCATCTTTGGTGTAAAACCAGCCCAGCCTTAAATTTAATCAGATTTGATAGAATCATACGATAGTTTATCAGTTATCTAACTTATCAGTTTAGCTACTCATAGCCCGCTTAAAACAAAAGTTTGAGCCACAGGCCGCAACTGCCGCGTCAAACGTGTCGCGACCGCGGCCCCACGCTCCGGTGGCCACACACCAAGGAAAATGGGGAAATGCCCGCTTTTCTCCCACTTATTTTGTTGAAACTTCATCTCAATGTAGCTCGAGATTCAAAGAAACCTTTTCTATTATTAAACGGTCTAGAATAGCAACAAAGAACCGTAGAACTGCACCCACGTGACTTAGTTGCATTTTATTCACTCGATGAGAAAGGCATTTTGAATGTATAATACGGTTTTCTTCTGGTAGTACATAAGTATAGGAGTTAGGTACTAGTAATTTGAGTTTATAATGCATTTAAGGAAATTTAAATAGATTTATTAGTGGATAAAGAAAGATAGAGTTCTGTAGATCACCACGTGTTCCTGGAAGAAAAAGTTTCAGTTACCGAAACTCTCTAAATAAGATGTCCTTCCCAAACAATATGGCTTTTTCAATGCAAGAAAGAACACTTTAGTAGACAGGTACCATCTTCGACTGCTTGTGTAGGAACTTTTAATATTAGATGACATTGCAATATTCAAACAAAACAAAAATAAAAAACTTGTCCTAAAACTATCTAGAGCCCGAAAAAGCTTTATTCTCCAAGGATCACATATACTTTTATCGGCGTGCCCTAACGAGAAAAGTTGGGGCTATATTTTTATGGGGGCACGGCGTGGTTACCCGCCACGGAAACTTTTTCAATTAACGGAAAATGATGGCTGTATCACGATGGAAGCTGTCAGTCGCGTCGTGGAATCTGAGCAGGCCCCCGCGAGATGGCGTGACGTTTCTACTCTGTTTTTACGATCGCGAACTATCAGCGGGGGTGTTGTAAAAGATTATGTGCATGTGTGGCGATAAGCGCTTTTGGTATAATGGCGCCCGACAGGGTGTTTCATCTTTGCTTGTTTTTATTCCCTACTAGCTTTCCGCCCGCGGCTTCGCCCGCGTGAAATTTTGTCTGTCACAGAAAAACAATATCGCGCGCGTATTTGCTCATCGTTTAGACCTACCCTGGACTACGACAAACATTTTAAAACCAAAATCAGCTCAATCGGCCCAGCCGTTCTCGAGTTTCAATCATCAATTCATTTTTATTTATATAGATTTTTCTTGGTTTTCTTACATCACATTTTAAAACCCATCTAAGATTATTAACCAATACAATAAAGGGGAATAGTGTTGCTAAGAACAATATTTTCTAAGATACCTTCTTATACGCAGGTGTAGGTAAGCTCATAATACATACTAGCATCAAAAATACTGTCGTCCGTTTGTATGTTCTTTTTCCATGAGTTAACTAATGTAGACAGACTTCTATAGAAGCAAATCTTTAGCGAATCAGTTTGCTTTTGTTTTCTCAATTTCAAGTTAAAATGCACAAGAATGTTGTCTAAACTCTAAAGTCCCGAACTGGGAGCAGGATTATAACAACTCAGCAAAAATGGCTTAAATTCCGTAGAGAGTAAAATGAGGCCAAAGTTTTGATGATGATACTCATATTTTACTTAACATTCTAATTATTAGTTAGTCAAAGTCAAAGCTTTTATTCAGCACTTAGGCACTATGGGTGCTTATACACTAGTTAGGCACTAGAAGCACAAGAGAATTTCAGGGCCATCATTTTATTTTCTATGGAGAAAAATTAGGAATGAATATTTAAAAAATCTACTCTACTAAAAACTCGAAGTACTTCGGTAAAAGTACCTACAGATTTTGGAAACATAGGAAAATTAAGTAGGAAGTAATATGGACTAAGAGCCCGTGAATCCCAGCTGAGTATCTGTCAAATGCTAAAATGCTTGTCTGGCAAGGGATTGGAACTGTCAAAACTCTCTGGCTGATGAAGAAACAACATCTTATTATTGCCCAAATATTATTTACTGCCTAAGCTGTCAAAGCAAACCACGATCACTCAAACATGATGGTCCATCGTTCTCCTATGTTGTATTGGGAGCAGGCGATGCACGCTGAAAAACTTTCAACTTTTATGAAATAACGAAGGTCTGGTGTTCATGGGCTCTTGCTATACTAAAGTTGTCTCACTAGGTAGATATTAAGTATACATTATATGTAAAAACAGTATAATTCCCAATATTATAGTATAGATAGGTAGATATATTGTCAATTCGTGTCAAACCACCGCAAACCGCTTCATTAATTCAGACCGCAGCCTGTGCCGGGTGCCATGTAAAATGTAACTAAAGGCTTTCAATTCTATTGGATTTTGGTTTTCATTCAATTATTCAGCGCGCTTTCATCGAAAACAGAAACAGAAATTCCATAAAAACAGTCAAGCCAGAGTTTGGAGAAGAAAAAAAAATCGAAAAAATCTGTTATAACGAGATTCATAACATTCAGAAACGGCTGAAATAAAATTTTACGTGAATCCACCTGAAAATGTAGAAAATGAAAATGAATTCGACGGAATAAGAATAAGTTATGAAAATGACTTCATCTTTTTTTTCAGCGACAGGGCCGCCTGAAATACGTTGATATGCCTGAATATCTAAAATTCTACATGTTGTTTATTTCTCAACATTTTTGTTCATTATTTAAAACTCCTCCTTCGATAGCTATATTGACTGACACACAAAACGGACACCTTGATGGGTGTTGCATGGAAAATAATATTCATGTACACGTAGGTTTGATGGATATACATACTAAGAAATACTTTATTACTTCTCGGTATACGTCTAATGCTACGTTTCATACACGTTGAAGTTAACCACGAAAATATCATAATATGAAAATATTATAGTAATACGGACTTACTTTACAAGAAACACATTTTTGATTACCTAAATCTTTTGCACTTTACCTTTAGAAAGGCTATCATAGAAAAATTTAAAATTTTTTGCATTTTTAACACATCAAATAATATTTTTTTATAACGAAAGTGCATGCTCTACTCAGTCTACTCCACATCAATCAGAAGTTTTGGTAGAGCAAGCACACAAATACTGTATTGTGAGCTCACCTAAATGTATGGAAAAGGGACTTACGAATAAAAAATTCAAATTCGAAGTGGGTCACGCGTGAATCTGACTTTAAAATCATATTAGTACTCGCGCAACCCCAATATTGAATCGAACGTATTCGGATAAAACAGAATAATATTTGACACACGTGAGCCTGGCTTATACGTTGGCATACCTACGACCGCAAAATGGAACAATATTCAATTTGATAAATGCAAATGTTAGGGATGAAAGGCCTTTATTAGGCACACAAAAGGAAGGCGACTCGTGGAAAAATTGTTATCAAGAGAATTTACCAATTTCCCTCTTTGATTCTTCTTCTTCCTCGGTCCCTCACTGATGAGGATCGCGACCACAGACATAGTGTTCCTCCAGTCCTCCACAGACTGCGGTCATAAGTTGTGTGGACCGCACGATGCAAACTCCCGACGACGGTGCTTCCTCACCGCGTCCGACCATCTCGTCGGTGCCCTGCCTTGAGCGCGTCTGCCTTCCATTTGTCCCAAGATGATTTGTTTCTCCAGACAATGCCTTGCTTGGAGACCGCATAATGTGTCCAAAGAAACAGAGGGTACGCTTTAGGCATATAGTGGAGAGCCGCGAGCCCTCTTTGATAGTCTCTATATAAAGCGAGTAGTGTTTTCTAATGAAAATCAATAGTTATTAAAGACCTAGTGAGTAGGTAATTAGCAAATTGTTGCCCAGTCGATGAAACACATGATGTCGTGCCCTGAGTGCCCGAGAAACTGCACACAGAATTTAATAAATGCTGCTGACAACGCCAGTCTTGTAGCGGAGTTTTGGGCTGACACTGTGTAGGTTTGTTGTCGACATGATATGAAGAAGATTAGCAAATGTTTAACATTGGATACTATAGTACTGTAATTTTTTAATCTTAGTTGCTTTCTTTATACTGAATTGATCGTCAGTCCTTTATTTATGTAAAGAAATGTCAGTCCTAGCAATTTACTGGGGCCGTAAATAATTCACTGTTTTTCCGTCTGTTTGGAACAAGATATTATTATGATACTTTTACTGTTTGATGTAACATGCGAGTATAAATTGTTAAAATTTCTTAGCATTTAGAATTGCTACTCAAACTAAATTATAAATAACTTGAAAAAGTCGAACTGCCTAAGGTGGGATTCGAACCCATGACCTTTCGCTTGCCGGGTGACTGCTCTTCCATCCATCTGAGCTACTTAGACACTGGATTAACCAGTCGAAATTTTCCAGTGTCAAAAGGTCTTGGGTTCGATTCCCGCCTTAGGCAGTTCGATTTTTTCATTATTTATAATGCGAATAGAAGACTGATAGCGAGCAATTTCTATCAAATAAAGCGAATAGGCCCAGTCGCTAAGTTTTCCATCACCGATGGAATTGTGTTCGGAGTTTGGGATGTAGACATGTGTTTAGCGAGGTTTCAATTTGTAACTTTTAAGCCATTTTGTGTCAAATTGTTTCGAGTCCTTGTACGGCCACATGAGCATTTAGATCATTGGTTCCCAAAGTCTGAGACGCAAAGACCTTTAAAGGGGGGCGCGGGCCATCTGTGTACTTAAGTATAAAAAACCTGCGACCGCTGGGAGAATGCATTCCAGACTGCTCGATACGACCAATAAATAATCTTGACTGGAGAAGGGGGGCGCGGAATTTCTGTATGATCGAAGGGGGGCGCGTCTCAAATAAGTTTGGGAACTAATGATTTAGATAGATAGATAGAAAGTAAGTATTTATTTGTTTGGAGGATAAACGATAAAAGTTGTATGAGGGTGAGTCGTTGATCCGCGGGGTTTTGGTTTGTCATAAAAAGGTTCGAATGTAATTCTCTTGAACCTTGTACAGATCCCGCAATAAGTAGGATAAGCTACCTTTAACATGTCCTGACATATTGACAACTTATCAGTGTTCAGTATAAGTTAGCGATTAATTGAATTGTATTGTAATAAAAATCAACACATCTATATATATAAAAGAAAGTCGTGTTAGTTACTCCACTTATAACTCAAGAACGGCTGAACCGATTTACCTGAAAATTGACAGGGAGGTAGTTTAGAGCCAGGAGAAGGACATAGGATACTTTTTATCCCGTTCGAAATTAAAAAAAAAAGTCTGCTTATTTATTGCCATTAAGGCGGAACAAAGTTCGCCGGGTCAGCTAGTTTAATATAAATCTGCCTGTCTATCATTCAGAAAAATTTTGGTACCTACTTATGTAGATCCGGGAGCTAGTCGAAGGAAATAAATTACCTTCTTTCACAATACTATGTATACGAGTAATATGTAGGTACATATGTATTTAAAAAAAAAACTATTAAAGTATGTTTATATCCGTTGTCTAGTACCCATAATACAAGCTTTGCTAAGTTCGGGACTAGAAGCGTAGTGTATGAATATTTATTTATTTATTTTTTAGTCTCTGATTAGGCTTAACAGTCAATACCAAGTCATTTTAGTTGGGACAAACTTTTAAATAGCCACGGATGCATTTGTTAATTAATACCAAAGCGTACTGTTACTGACACAACATAATAATTCCATTAACAAAATCTAAAAATAGACTTAACCAAACCGCCACTCCGACCTTTATCTACATTACCGGTAAAAGCCTATACTGAAACTCGGCCTATATAATCTGTGGTTATAGAGCATCCATTGAAACTCTCGGTCAGCTAAATATAATCTGTGTATAGTACCCGTGCTATATTTTGTCTGTGCTCGAAATAATGCACAGTGGGCCAACGACAATAACAGCGTAAGAAGCAGTTATTAAAATCTCCAGGTGTGCTTAGGGCCGGGCGGGGGCTTGGCGTTGCGACAGAAAACTCTGGGTGTTGATACATTGCGGGTTTCGTTGATGGACTTGTGTATTGGGTAATAAATCAATGTTCAATCTATTGAGCCTGAATAATGGGTAAAATGTAAATGTCTCTATCAAGTTTTATTACTGTCGCAGCTATATGATTATGTTTTTGATATGGTGCTATGTAAAGTAAAATGTATGCACAGAGATAATGATTGATGATTTTCTAATGCTTGATGAGATTCATAGAAAAAAGCAAAAAAACATTAACGAGCACCTGAAACAATTTAAAATATAAAATAGGTCAAGGATGTATGCCTAACGATTGTGACATTTTAAGTACCAAAGCTTAGTCAACAAATAAATCCAACATTTCAATTACAAGATAGAGATAAAAATATTTGGGAATATGTAGAAGAGCTCCATAAAGGCTATTTTGACGTTCTTCAGTGCCAAATATTGGTCTAAATTGAAAAAAAAAATCATTTTCAAAACTCATCAAAAATAATGTATGTAATAGATTTTCCTATCTGAAGTCACAAGCATTTCTTAGACAGGTACTCGTCCTTGTTGATTACATAATTTCAATCATAACTAAATTCACCACTTCGATCACTGTACATTCCCTCACCCGTCGATGTACCTCATCCACCGGGTCCCCGTCTGCCCACGATCCTCCGGGAGGCTGCGCGGATCGATACCCGCCCGCGCGTCCCTCCAGGGCTGCCCTCCCCGCAGTATCGCGCTCGCTGCCTCACCAGCACCTCTTTTTGAGACTTTTTTTTAAAAAGACTATCTTTTAATAGTCTTTTTCCATTTTGTTACTAATATTAGTAGTTAGAGACCCGGAGATATGGATCTATGTTGAGGTGAGTATCTGTGATTGATGGTTGTGTTGTTACCATGGGTCTTCATGTAGCCATTTGAATATTTTTGTCGTGTAACTGTAGTGTTTTTTATTGTGGTAGAGGTATTCGTTTTTGTTTCTAACTATTCGACATTAATAATGTAGAATCGGATGAATATGTTATTGTTGTCTTTATTATTGGAAAAAAATATTAATCTATTTATAGAAATCGGTAAAGTTAAACAATAGAAAAGGCGCGGTCAACCTAGATTCTAGACAGACCAATTGAAAACTAAATTATTGAGAGAAATAGATGCGAGAAATCATAATTTATACATAAATATTTTTAATGTTAATTACCAATTTTTTGTTGGAAAATTCTTATAACATAAGTCTTGCTCTATGATTGAGTGAAAAGCTCAGTTTAATAGTTATGTTCTTATTGTCCTTGGTACTCGATATCGTTGGTCCAGAGCCAAAAAACTTAACATGGTATAATAATACAAAGACATAATGAATTTAGGTTAAAATTAGAAAATCTTATATATTCTATGTTATAAATTGGTTAAAACAATTCTATTGTCTGCTAATGTAATGTAAAATATATTATTTACCGATTTTTATTGTTTTACGAACAATGAATGAGGATTTAAGTAAATTGTTTGTAAATTAAGTAAACGTCTCTCTATCATTAAAATTAATTTATAGATTTGAGTTTATTCCACCGAAAAAAATATATTGTAGGTAGTTATATTTAAATTCTTTATTGCTATTCCACTGTATTTAATATGTAGGAAATTGAGCTTTTTAATGAAACTAAGCTCATGTGATTGTATCCAAAGAAAATGTTACAGGCCTGAAATATCCATATTTTCGTCAGATTAAACAGATAATGGACACATTTAGAACCATTAACCATAGATAAGATCTTACTGCAATAATACGGAAATACTTACTAACATTAATATGCAAATACAAAAACTAATTAACTAGCCATCATCACAATGACATACTAGTAATGAAGTAGTAATAAAACTATCATTACCTTACCTAAGTAGTTGTCTTCAGTCGTTGATATAAAACAACTACTCGTATGCTTGCTATAGCTTCAACTAAACTACTTCATATTGATTGTCTACTTATATCCCGTTTTGCCGAAAAAGGGTTGAATCTTGCAAAATCCCGTCTAAGTCTGAGTTACACCAGCAAACTTTCACCGTAACTATAACGATAACCGGTGGATTATGTATGGAGTTTGACAGATTATTGACGTTTGTTACAGTCAAAGTAAGATGGTGCAACCCACCCTTAGTGAGCACCTACGTTCTAAAAGACACCCCCATGCAAAATTTGAGACTCCTAGCACTTGTAGTTTCAGAGATTTCGTGATAAGTGAGTCAGTCAGTTTTTATAAATATTTATTGTATTCAGGTTTACGGGATAATGCAGGACCCCGCAAAACTGGACAGTGTCGGTGAACACACATAATTATGTGTGTTTGAAATTCTAAATAAAAATTCGAAGGGATCGGTTTTATGCGGGACACTGCAAACGGGATGTTCGTGTGAACGTCAAATTAAAACACTATACACTAAACGGAATCCTGCAAAAAACGGGATGTCTCTGCCTAACAGTAGACATTAATAAATCGATATTACAGGACATTCGTGTATTCGCACGAGTTGTTGGTGGGGCGCCACGGTCGCATAATGGCGCCTGTCGAATTCGCGTTGAGAGTGTTTACAAAACAATACATAAATAACAGAATCAGCAACACTTTACAATGTTGGGGGAACGAGTGTTACAAGTGAATGCAAATATTAGGTAGGTACCTACTTGAGCTTTTTGAATGTGCTTGAAGTGATTTTGTAAATATTTAAGGCAAATAAAACGAGACACAGTCGCTAAATAGAAGTGAATAGCAGGCTGTAGTATTTTAAAGTGTTAATGATAAAGTGCTATCATAAAACTAGAGTCGGAATCTTCAGCGGAACGTATTAAAACTCCTGAAAAAATGAAAGACAAATATTTTTCTTCAAAAATTCAGAAGAAACATTTTTGAAAGCAACAATCAATCATAATTTACATGATCTCAGCTCAACAACTATAGTTAATATACTAGACAAGACTTATGAAAGTTTAGTTAAAAACAAAATAAAATGAGACATAACTTATTACCAAAACTCAAAACAAATGAATAAAAAAATATTTTCTTTTTAAACTTTATTCTAAATTAGCATAGTTTTAAGCTGCCAGTATCCAACTTTTAAATAGAAAACTATTTACAAGGCGGTTCTTTATTCAAATACTTCTGTTTTGTTTCAGAACATGGCACCCGTAGGCGCAGCCATGATCACCAAAATGCAGTGCAGTAGGAGGTAAGTGCAGTTTTTTATTTATTTTTAAGAATACTCGTAGTTAACAGACATAATCACTAAATCAAAAAGATGTTTTGCTATTTTAACAAAAAATGTATAGCATGTAGACTATTTGAAAGGATGAATGCACTTTAAAAACGAAAAAGGAAAAACCAGGAAAATCCGCAAGAAGAAAGAGAAAACTTTTTACGAAGGAAAACCACAGCGTGGCGCTAATTTTAGAGAAATGTAGAGCTACTTACATTTAAAGGGTGAAACCTTTGAAGTAACTTTTTACGCTTGTTTGTTAATTTGTAGCATTTTTATTTTTAACCGACTTCAAAAAGGTTCTCAATTCTGTTGTTGTGGGTAAAAATTCGAATGGAATTAGAATTGACGGCCGTCTGGTCCAGTGGGTACATCCCAGACAGCTGATGTTAAGGGTTTAAGTCCCGTAAGGGGCAGTGGATAGAGCACCAGAATTTATACTGGTAATTATTGTTGTGTAGCATAACACGTATAATAAATTAATAATATGTATAACAATATCTACCATACCTATTCATAAGTTGGTTGTCAGTCGTCCCACCTCTCAGGCTATTGTTTTGACTGTGTGGCGGATCTCCACTTGGACAACCGACTTACATCTCATGTACTTGGGCCAATTTATCTTTTTCTAAATCATAGATTTTTTTTATGCATAACAAGGCAGGTGTATTTGACCACAATCGCACCTGATGTTAAGTGGGATGCAGTCTAGGATGGTACATACTCGTATCTGCCCTGCAAGTGCCTATTCACTCTCGCCTTTAAAAGGCGCGGATTATAGTCTTCGGGAAAGACAGTTTATTGCTATTATGTTTGCTCTTTATTCCCCGACACTTCCCTGTTATCGCTCCGCCCGTGTCCCGACACTCCCGACATTGTCAGCTCACGTGGTTGTCGCAACTCCATTAAATTCAAGCAAGTCAAATTTCCCCCGGGTCCCCTGTGTTCGGCAGACAACTAATTTGTATTCCCACATAGTAGACGATGTCAATTCTATGAGGAACAGTTTAATTTTGCTAGAATAACCTAAATACGTATAGCATACATTATACAGAATAGAATAGAATAGAAAACTTTTATATTTGCAAGAAAGGTATACAAGCAGGCAAGACATTATACAGGTCTATGTCGTACTAGCGGCCGCCCGCGACTTCGTACGCGTGGATCCCATTTTACCCCCTTAGGGAGTTTCGTAAAATCCTTTCTTAGCGGATTCCTACGTCTTAATATCTACCTGCATGCCAAATTTCAGCCCGATCCGTCCAGTGGTTTGGGCTGTGCGTTGATAGATCATTATGTCGTAGCACTTATATCTTGCAAATTGTATTTCCTGAAGCTGAAAAGTAACTAGGTATCTTCTGGCACCTCAACACCAGATCATGTGTCCTACTACCCATAAGTGGTGGGAGAGCCTGCTATAACGTCTGTGCCCCAAAAAATCCCATTAATAAAGAATTATATATTATTATTGTTCTGGACGCACATATACAGGGTTATGTTTAAAACACTTGCCTTTTCAGGAAGTTTTTCATGATGAAAAACTTCAGTGGTGATAGGGACAACTGTTTTATTCGCTAATATCATGAAATCTGATCCTCCCGTGGGAAAGACATAGAATTTTTTAAAGTCCTATGACTCCCCTAGACCAGAGCCTCAGGACTTTTTAAACAACATTTTGTTGTCTTCCCTGACAATTTCTTTTTGACCAACCTAAAAATTAGGTTATCAAATCGACATGTTATTTAAAATTTATTAGAACTGCAAAATAGACGTTTTCATCGTGTACCAAGTACTACCTATGTATGCACGACTAGTTGTGCCATCGTATCATGTTCGTTCGTCCATTCGTTTCAGCCAAATGACGTCCATTGCTAGACAAAGATTTCCAAGGAATCGTATCATGTCTTAAAATAAATATCCAAAGGTGAAAGGAGATGACTTTACTGAATGGAAAGACACCAAAGTCACATATAGATCTGAGACCTTATCATATTTCTTATTATCAGTTGAGTCTATATTGGGTTCTCATAAACAATTCTTTCTAAGACAAAAGCTCTATCTAAATAAATATTTACGTGGCCGTGGGTGCGTCAAACAAAGCTTCCATTAACACCTATTTGTGTCATAATGACGCGTTGACGGCTATTGTGTAGCATTGACAGAATAATGCATTGTTCGACGAATCACTATATTAATAGTGGTCTATAACGATCACACAGGTATTAAGATTGTGGTAAAGATAATAATCATTGGAATCATTTCTGTATAATCGTGAATACGAATAAAGAAAGCCTTTGTGATCAGATGATGTACACGACAGGAATATTTCGTATGGTGATTGAAAACTAGGTTCTACTACGCTAAAGGTGGTGGGTTTAAAAGAATCATTTAGAGCAGCTCGCACTTATGCCTTACAAATTGTGTTTCCTGTAAGAAAGTTTCTTCTTGCACCTCAACACCAGCTGTTATGTTATCCGTCACTTACGTGGGAGATATGCTATAGTCTATAAGTGCCCCAACTAATAAAGCATTGTTGTTATAATTTTGGATGAATTTATTTAAAAAGTATTTAACGCTGGGTTACACCACCTTGACAATCCACACAAAAAACAACGGGTATAGTTATACTTTCGGTTTAATTTGGTAGGGCAATCTTAGTATGTTTATTATACTTATCCGTTGTCTTATTATATCCCAATTAAAAATTAAATATAATTTCCCCATGATTCAAACCGCAGCCTTCACGGACCACCAAGCAGTTGTCCACTTTCTGCCAAAATATTCGATCTCATGGCTTTCAAAGCTAAAGGCTAATTTGTACTGAGGGCGGTTGACCCAGAATGCGATAGATTCCTTTGAGAAAAGTTTGTACAGCATAACCGAACTCCGTGGGAGTGGAAGAGGGATATTACTTTGCCATAAAGGCTTCCACATTGATGGGCGCTTGTAGGTCAATTTGAAAGGTTCCCGTGGCTTTTGGTGCTTTATAAGACACCATGACTTGAGATCTCTTTGTCCAGTGGAAAATCTATGCAAATTTAGAGAGAAACTAGTATTAATAAGTGCTTATAATTCGATTAGATCTAGTTTTTAAAATAGGTGCAATTAGTAAGTTTGTTTTTCCAGCTTTTCCGCATAAATTGGGTAATAATGGTATGGAAGTTCGCTCGAAAGCTATAGTGAAACTTTTAGTGAAGTTCAATCGCTCTACATTTATTTTTTGTCTTGTGGTTTTGTAAAGTTATAAATTACCAAACAAAAGACAGGCTAATTATATTAAAATTTTACTGAAAGCTAGTAATTATTCTATAGTTATGCTTGTGGATGCCTATGTTAAAAACAAGTGTAAAGTTCGTTTTAAAACGTCGTTCAAAACACTATTTCGACTCATACATTTTGCAGCCAATCGCAGATTTTAATTAATATTTAATATTTGAGGTATTTATTGACATCAAAAGCTGGAAGCATCTCGTACAGGAGCAACATAGAAAAAGGTCCAAACGACAAGTTCAGCACTTGACCTTTTCCGATATGTCATAGGAGCGAACGCATACCGCTCAGTCAGTTACCGCTTGGCTGCCCTGGGGGTCAGACGTGTCCCGGTGCCTAGCACCCAATTACCCAATTACCTGTCCAGTGCGAAAGTACCACAAACACTATCCAGGAATGCAGTTCCGGTGTGCAATTTAATTCGGCCGGGTTATTATTAGTGCATTGGCAACCGCTACAGTTATTTTTAAAGTGTGCCAGCGGTTTTGAAAACACGAATGCTATTTTGACTTGAAGATATTCAAAAAGGTAGGCAGTTAAATTTTTTTATAACTTTTAAACCAGCTCAGTTAAATTAAAGGCAACCAATAAATGAAATTACAAAAGTTAATTACTGAAGGACTGAAACTTCTTTCTGAACTTTTAATGAAGATTCATGAATGAAAAACGGTGCACACGTTCTACTACTACGAAAAATAGTTCCATTCAAATGTCATACAGAGTTGCAACGTTGATTTTAGTATTTTCAGACTTTCTCGCATTCAACAAGTAGCTGACGGACTGATAAGTAGACAGCCTAGTATTTATCAGTTACTTGGCGAACCTGGCTCGGTTCCAAGAAACAGACATTTCACTAATTCTATAAATTAGTTACGTCGAAAAAAATATTTCGAACCATGCGTCTTTGCTGGACATAGTTTAGTTTTAATTGATTATTTTATTATGGTTTTTTCTACAGCGCGTTGGCAATATTAATTAGTCCAGAATATGCATCAATTCTGAAAATTACTACATCCTTTCTCGCAAAATTTACGATTTTGCTATCATTTTGAATAGCTCTTACAGATTTTGGAAAGAGTACAGTTAACGAGACAATTAGAAATACACACAAAAAAGTTTTCAATGCCAATTTAAACTCTCTCATAAAAAAAAATTAAAGTCTATCAAACCAATCGAGCATAATTATGGACTCTATCATAATTATAAAGTCAGAAATTGCAAATTAAACTTATTATTTACCTCATATTATTTCAAAACAATTGCCAAACAGTATCAGACATCTCTGTCGCGATGAAATATGGTGTCTGCTATCATCGGAGCTTTCAAACGAGCTTTAAGCTGCCAACGTGTGCAAAATAATGAGCGGGGTGGACAGACTAATCGGTCAATGTTACATTGAGTTATTGTATTGTAGAAATAGGAAGAAGTATAAATAACTTTATTAATAAAAAAATACATAAATACAAGAATTTTGTAAAACATGCTGAAGAATTTTGTATTTACGTGATAGTAGGTCAGTTATTTCTTCAAATAATCATGAGGATAGAGCGCCTTTGATATATTTCTGTGGATCTCAATTTATTTTAACATAAATATTTAGGGAAGCTGTTTTGTCGATATTTTTAAAGTATTTTGGGGTTTTACAATATTCTAACATACAGCGTTTCTTACAAAATTTATGATAGAGTTATTTAATTTTATATTTAGTGGACCAGATTATTTTTTTAAAATCACGAGAACAGTGTGCTTTTGAACTATTCCCGTGGGTTTCAATCTGTGCCAGAAGTTTATTTTAACGTAAATCTCTTGGGAAACGGTATTATCGATTTTAGTGGCCTGTGTCTTAGGAATTTACAATAGTTATTATAAGATCCAACCAACGCATCGTACCAAAATACAACAAATGCTATCAAGTAGTAAAATTTTAAAGTTTACCTAGAGCTTTACAATTATTTTAATTTATAAAGACAGTATTTCGTCTGTAATTTTTTAATTACTTTCAAAATAGTGAAAGCTGCTTACACGCGGCAAAAAACGATTTGAAAAGATGATATTAAAACTACGTAGGTGTTATAGCTTAGCCACTCAAGAATTCCTCAAATATTTAAGGCTCTGTATAAATTTTCAAATGGACTTATACTCTAGTTTCATAAGACAATTTTCTAAACCAAAATATTATTGACGTCATAGAGTTGGTTAGTGCAAAAAGTGTAAAAATTCAATATTTTACACTCGATTAAAAAAATTGTTGTTTGCTCATCATAATATTCAACATATTGAGGATCTGATTAGTTTAGAACTGGTTAACGCCTCTCTTGATAATAAATAACAACGATTTGGAGTGTTATCGACAAGTTACTGAATTTAGGCAAAGTTATCGGCGATAGTTACCTATAAGTTTTAAGGTGATTTAGAGTCAGATCTGATCGCGTGAGGTAATTAATTACCAATAAGATATGGACATTTAACTAACGTAATTTACTATGTTATGAATAATGCGATGGGATGTCCTTCGTAGGCAATTCCGTAATGAAGCGCCAGTGGTCTAACAGTAGGGTTTAGATTCGATTCCCAGACGAGTGTGATAAAAATGTTCGTGTATTGTTTCTCAATTAAGTTACCAGTACAGTAAGTAAACTGCGGTCGTTATGCAAATTCTTGGGGGAGACCTTTGTCTAGCAGTGGTCTTTTGGCTGAAACGAACGAAGTAAACCTCGAAGTACCTACTTAAACTAAACGTAGAGTTCAGTTTTTAAACCAATATTAACCCGCCAAAACCGTTGGAAATCTGAAACACATCCAAATGACATTACACACCCGACCTATTTCGCGGCAAACTTCGTTACCCCATCCATCTGCTGTTTACATCAGCCAGTTTCTCCAAGCTCCCGCCAGGCGGCGCCGATGTGTTTACTTCCGCCGCCATTTCCTCCAACATGGCCGCCGTGATTAAATTTTCGCGTGAGCTATGTACTTATTTGAATATGTTTAGGACTGTGGTGTATCGGCAGCGATGTAATTAAATTGCTTCCATGATACAGGATATTGAGTACGTGTACTGGTAAATGTCACTTCGATTTTATCTTGTCAGTCGTAAGACGTTTGCTTTTTGGAAATAACATTTTGTGGAAATTCGTAAACGTGTTTTATTTTAAGAATGTTGGGAGCATTGACATTAGATTTGTTACATACTTTTTTTATAATAAAATGGGAAAGCTCTTGGCCTACATCTCTCCTGAAGGAAAGTGACGATCAGAGATGGTAGCAGGTGAAAGCGAGCTTCAACCGGAATCCAATCACATAGACTCTTAATTAAAGAGGAATAAAGTTTATTTAATACTAGATTTCCGCGGCCGCGGCTTCGCCCGCGTGGTATTTTGTCTGTCGCAGAAAAACTTTATCGCGCGCGTCCCTGTTTAAAAAACCGGGATAAAAAAAAAACTGACCTATGTCCTTTCCCTAAACATCAAAGTCGGTTCAGTGATTTAGGCGTGAAAGCAAGCAAGACAGACAGACAGACAGACAGACGGAGTTACTTTCGCATTTTTAATATTAGTATAGATTAGTTTCTTAATTTCCTCAGTAGGTACTAATACCTAAACACAAAAGTTTTAATCCAAGACGTCTTAGTTTCTCTAGTACCTACCATATACATAAAATAAGTTCTTTTACAATAAAAACTCTACATTCGCACTGGAACAACAACTTTAACCCCAGATCAGTCTGCTAGTAACTACAAAATGGGCTTATTTTTTAAGATCTTAATCTGGGTATTATCATAATAACTTGTAAGTTACGCGGGTAGTAACAAGATCTAGATAGTGCTTAATTATTCTTGTTAAGGCCATGTTAATTTCTAGTTCAAAAAAAGCTAGGCTAAGAGACCTCATGGGTTGATTTTAGTAGATAAGGATTTTATCAAAAGATCAAGTTTTTCGTAACGGGTTTAATAACAGTTAAATTCTTTCTGGGACTAGTTAGCCTTCTCTAGTCGGTTCTTAATGGCGGTCAAGCTGTAGATCCAGGCTACACAGGAGTTTCGGCGGTGGTCAACTCCCGGTTGATAGTCATGTACCTAGAAGATCACTTTCTATAGGTATAATGTGAAATGTTATTCAAATTCTTTATTTTTTTTTTTTTTTTTATCTCCAGCCGAAATTACCGGAGTTTGGTTTTTGCAAGGTAATGGTATTTTAAATATGCAGACAAATGAATGTACATATTTAGAGAGTGCTGGTAGCTTCTCGCCAATGTATACGAGCAAACTTGTAGGCTCCATACTTTACACAGATTTATATACAAGGTTTAAAATTAACAAAATAAGTAAGATTTTTTTAGAGGTTTTTTTTATCGTTTTTTTTTTTGTTTTTTGTTTTTAATTCTTTATTGGTATGTAGGTCCTTTTCAGGACACTGTATACACGTCCCAATATAACTTACCCTACCACCACTTTCGGACAACTTATCGACTGGTGCTGAGAAACAAATGCCCGTTTTTACCATCAACCCCTATGAAAACAAAATGCCTGCTATGTGTTATCATAGGGGTCACTTAAAAATTAGGGATTGATGGTGAAAACAGGCATCAGTCACTTTTGTCAGGTTCTTATATCTCTTGTTTTCAAAAAAACTTATTTAATTTTTCAAGAAAGCTTTTAAAAAGCACTTTTACTTTCGTTTTATAGTACTCATTATTCTACATGGTTTTATATTGTTTCAATAAACTAAAATGTTTTGTCATCCAATTTCCATGTAAAGTCGTTTTCAAGGGCGTACTATATTTGCGTTTGTTATCTAAATGTTTTGTATAATTGCATTTACTATCGTGTTCGGAACCAATACATGCACACGTAACCGGGTCAGACCTTTCTCCGTATGTATTATAAATAAAGTGCATCAGAAGTCATTCCGTTCGCAGGTTCACCCACTTGGCTGGCCGCCATTTTGTATTATTGACCATTTACCACCAGACTATTATGCTACTAGACAGCTGTTTCCTGAATAAAAATTGTGTCATAACGCGGTCGTGTTAAAATAACATAATCGCGTCAACAAAATGCGCACGTAAATAACTACAACGTTTTATCGGTCAACATAAATGAGCTATTTTGTCGACTACGATTTTCGTAGACTTCGTAGCACATCTGCTCCTCACGCTCGCTAATATTCGACTAAGGGCTGATTTTTCAATCGTCGGATAACTTTTAACTGAAGAATAAGTTTGTCATTTTGGCATATTCCCCATACTAAACCTGTCAAAGTGCCAAACTTATTCTTCAGTTAAAAGTTATCTGACGATTGAAAAATCAGCCCTAAATGTAAGTATTTGATGTGATAAGTGTCTCTAACATAGCGAGCAATATCTCAATTTAGCACAGCCTGTCTAGTAGATCATATAAGTCTGTATACAACAGACAAATTAAAAATTATAATCGCGCATCGAATTTATTCCTCTTTTTCTCTGTTTGCGCTACAAGCTTTCGAAATTCAGAATAAAAGCTTGTTTTTAAAAAAGTTTATTTTTATTATAATTTTATTTTAAACTTTTTAGTTATATCTTAATCTCAGGATCCTGAACATTATCTAACACTAAAGTGCTCGAAAAGACAAATCCAACGAACCCAAACTCGATGAGTTTCCGCCGTTTTGTTTAGGAGTTCCTATGGCCACCTCCCGACTCCATATTCAGACCAGCTCAATGGTACCATAATATTGCATTGTCATCGTACTTACATAAGTATACCAAATTTCAGCTCAATCGGTTGAGGAGAACTGGTCTTAAATTCAGTTGCAAGATTTGTCCCACACATACTAACAAGTGAAGTCAATATAAAGCTTGTAATAATAAAATAAAAAAATACACAACAACATGCGTACAAATTAAAGTCTACGAATTTCAGGGGATTTAATTCAATGAGACACGATTTTCAGTTCCTGAAAATTGATTTTGACTATTTCGTGCTTCCTACAAATTTATTTCTTCGATTAGTAATGAAAAATCTAGTCAGTCCACAGGTGACTGCAATAAATGTCAGGTCTCTGACCAAGAAATGTTCTGATTGATAAATTAAATGAAACTGTTTGTTGCAGAAGGAGGATGGACATCATGCGGCCATCATGCGCCCTCTTTTTCCTACTGCTCACGCTTTGCCTGACCCACATCACGCAGTAAGTGCAATTGTTTAACTATTTTCAAGATAACTCGTAGAACTGATGGTGCTGGGGAAGAAAAGTTCTCGAGAGGCGCGACCACGGACCGGAAAACGTAGAGTAAGGGCTCGTTCCCACGGCAATCCAGTTTTGCAGATTCCAGTAATACAGGATCAAAACACGTGTACTCATCATCATCATCATCTCAGTCATAGGACGTCTACTGCTGAACATAGGCCTCCCCTTCCCTTCTATGATCTGAGGCCTCCCCCAATGCATTCCATGTTACTCGGTTGGTAGCGGCCTGCGTCTGGACGCTTTCCTGCTACCTTTATGATGTCGTCGGTCCACCTTGTGGGTGGACGGGCCACGCTACGTTTTCCGGTACGCGGCCTCCACTCCAGAACCTTGCTTGCTGCCCCATCGGCCATCAGTTCACACACGTGTACTACTAAACGGAATCCTGCATAAAACAGTTCTTGCAAAAAACTGGATGTCTTAGTGGGAACAAGCCCTAAGCAGGCATCCCATTTAGAGCAAGGCGCGAAAAGCGCAGAAACGGTCGGTCGTTGTGGATATCCTAGAACAGTGTTTCTCAACCTGTGGGTCGCGAGAGATCGTAAAAATTAACCGAGTAAAAAAAATTAGAGTTATAAAGATACTGATGTACCTATACGTAACGTAATTCTGTATTTATCCGAAATCTAATTATGCAAATGCATAAATATTGTATGGATTCAAGTAATCGGCCTCTACAACATCTTTGCAACATTATAAAATGTATGAAAAAAAAGTGAACGGTCACGGTCCACGGTCGGGGGGTCGCAAAATATTTTTTCATGCTAGGGGGTCGTGTCATGAAAAAGGTTGAAAAACACTGTCCTAGAAGACCTTATTGTCCAGTGGCGGACGTCATTTGTTTAAAAAGAATACTGTGAAGTAAGAGGCATCTGCTGCTGAGGCAGAGACGATGGCCATTGGGGCAGGAAAGTTCTCGAGTGGCGACCACGGGCTGGAAGACGTAGCGTGGGCAGGCCTCCTACTAGGTGGACTGACGATCTGGTAAAGGTCGCGGGAGGAGCCTGGATGCGGGCAGCGCAGGACCGTTCATTATGGAAAACCTTGGGGAGGCCATTATCCAGCAGTGGACGTCATTTGGCTGAAACGAACGAACGAAGAGGCATCTAGATATCTCCAGTTATGGGCCTCGTTCACCCTCTCTGAGTAAAGTCTTAAGTAGGCTACTCGTTTAAAATCACGAGTTGCAACGAAACCATGACACTGACAAGACTTTGACGCTAAAATACTTCTTACTAATTCATAATGATTATGATTACCTTATCTTGCTAATGAGGAAGTAACTACGTAGAATTTCACTTGGAGATTGTGAAAAAGGCCAAACATAGAAAAGTAAATAACAACGGAATGTTAAGAAATACCATCAAAACATTTTGTACCACTATTAACCTACAAACGTCCGGGAAATGGAAGCAAAACTGTTTGTTGATCCAGGGACTAATGGAGAAATAGCTTTGTGTGAAGGCTAGCATATAAAATTCGGTATTTGCCGTGTTTCCCTGGCCAGTTTGTTTGGAGAACAAACTGGGTGTCGATATCACATTGTATTTACACTACCCCTGTTGGCGAAGGAAAACAAGCATATACATATTTACATAGGTATATTGGGCTTGGATGTTATACTATTTATCTCTACTATAACTATGTGATAGTCGTATCTATATTCTACATAGTCGTACCTACTCTTCACTAAGATACGTCTCTATACCTAAAATTGTGATGAAATATTTATTTTCTCAGTTCTAATCGTCACACTGCGAAAGAGCTCTACTCTTTAACACATCCTATCAACATAAGATCTACTGATTGCCCAGGCAGAGAATTCTGTGTTGCCTTTGAAAATAAGGGAAAAACTTCGATATCAATTCATCTATCTTAATCTCCATCTTAATTTCCTTATCGACAGTTGACCATCGACAAATCAATTAGAAGTTCATCACCTGCCCACCAACGTAGTGGAATAAATTCTAAAAGTGAGTTGCACCATCACCACCTAACTTTGACCGTGACTATAACGGTAAACGGTGTTTTTGTATGAAGTTTGACATATTTTTGACGTTTGTCAAAGGCAAAGTAAGATCACAGTACCTATGTAAGATGGTGCAACCCAGCCTAAATGTGAGTCATTTCCCACGACTGATCTGTAAAAGCTAGTAACTCGACCCGACAATATTAATGTCAACCGTAACGTAACGTTTTAAAGCTGGACTGGCGAGGTGGCGTTTAACGCGTGCCAAGATTAGTGACGGTGGGTGTCCCGCGATTGCAGTGTCCCATGTCGAAATATTGATTGACAGGCTGCCAATAAAACTGAAAAAACTGCGAAGAAATCTTGATTTTGAAACATTTTCATGTGTCAAGTCCTAAGAACATTGTTTGAAATCAACATAATTAACAACTCTATAAAACTGATATGAAATATTATTTCAGAGTTACAAACTAGTGTGCTAGCGTCTTACTAATAACGCATGCTAAGATTAGTGGCGGTTAGTGTCCCGCATTTGGCAGTTACATAATGCATAAAGTACTGAAAAAACTGCGTATTGTCTTGATTTTAAGACATTTTACTAGTGTCAAGTTTGTTTCAGTTGTCACTTTCCAAAAGTGACACATAAAAATCTGTTACAATTAAGCCATTTATTTCCACCAAAATCTGTAGCGTTATATTTAAAAGTTAGTTAGAAAATAGCGTGGTGGCGTCTAGCCCGTGCCAAGATTGCCGGCGGTAAGTTTGGCGGTTGTGAAATGCCCTGTCGAAGATTGATTGACACACGGCTGGTGGAGTATCCAACAATTTATAAATACTTTGTAAAGCCTAATCAAAAAGCTATAACTTATTTAAAAATACTGTTTGAATTACTATCGTGTAGTTTCCAATTGGAAAAAAATTTCCAAAAAATAATGAATGGTCTAAAAAAGAACAAAATTTCTGAAACAATACACTAAACTGCAACCTATTTTTATTTTTATTTTGGACGAGCATAAGTTTCTTGCACTCTAGCGCTGGCCATAAATATCTGTCCCAAAGCAAAATGTAGAGATGGGATAAAAGTTAGGATATAGAGACGTTTAAAAGAGCTTTTTAGTAAATTATTCACTCTGAAGAAATACATTTTAAACTGGTCTGTCCCACTTTATACAACTGGCACAACACTAATGAAGATCTGGCGGGCTGTCGCGCGTGTAATGTTGTTACAGTTGTTATTAAAAGGTATAATATCATTTCTGACAATTTAGCGGTTGTTAACGTCGGAAGCATTCACATAAACTCTCGTGATCTTTGGATGAAAATTATGTTGGTATTCATGAGTACCATGCAAACATAATAACTGTTTCATGAATCATTCGATACATCGAAAATGTGGTTATAAATTTAGCTATTCGTAAATTGAGACATTAAGGCTGAGTTGCACCGCCTAAATTTAACCGTAACTATAACGATAACCGGTGTTTTTTGTATGGATTTTGACAGAATTTTGACGTTTGTTAAAGTTAAAGTAAGATAGTGCAACCCAGCTTAAGAGAGAGATATTGTCTACAGTGAGGTATGTTAGGTGCTATGTAATTCATTTAAGAGATATGTCTAACAGTTAATCAACTAACTAATACATTAGTCAATGTCCCAATAGGGGATCGAACACCATCAATAAAGATGATTTAATGAGCTGGCCAAACAATGTTTGCCCATAGATAAGTATTTAATGGAAATAACGTTTGTCGTTATTGTAGGTTTTCAAAATCAACTGATCAAATGAATTGCTTTCAAATCAAATACAAAGCAAAATAACCGAAATCAAAAATAACAAGAATGATCCAGTGTTTTAGGCATACTTTAAAATCTTCGTTTTCATGACTCACGCCAAGGAATAATTTAGATCAGTCGTTGATCCTCAATTTAGGGGATAAACAACACTTTTATTCAATAACTAGCTGACCCGGCGAACTTTGTTCCGCCTTAATGGCAATAAATAACGGGATAAAAAGTCCTATGTCCTTCTCCTGGCTCTAAACTACCTCCCTGACAATTTTCAGCTAAATCGGTTCAGCCGTTCTTGAGTTATAAGTGGAGTAACTAACACGACTTTCTTTTTATAATAGATGATCCGGTTATTTAGACCAAAAACTATTCTCAAAGTGATGAACTTTGGGAAGATCATCCCACTTTAGTTCCAGTGAATAACACCACAATCTATTCCAGGTCCATGAACGTCGGCAAAATCATCAACTTCAGGGAGAAGGAGAAACAGATACTGGACCAGATCCTCGGTCCGGGGCGGTATGACGCCCGCATCCGACCCTCGGGCATCAACGGCACTGGTGAGTTCCCTCTCTGTTCCTCCCTTAAGTTTGCTAAGACTAACATCTTCTTGCCTTGTCAGATTGCGCCTTTATTCTTCTGATTAATTTCGTTGCGGGTCCAACAGTTTAACTTTCCCCCGGGACAAACTTGACCTTCACTGGTTGGGTTTTTATTGGCGGTCAAGCTGTAGATCCTGAACAGGAGTTGCAGCGGTGGGAACGAGAGGTGGGAATAGTCCCGTAGATTGCGCCATATCTTTTAACTTAAAGTTTTTTGACTAAATTAAATTCGCAAGGCAAATGCTGAAGACAGAATGAATTTAATTTTAGTATTAACATTTATTTATTATCATATTTTGTGCTATTTTCAGATTTCAGATTTAGCCTTAATGACAAACTGGGCAAAATTTTTCATTTTATTTAAATTATCGATTATACATTCTTGTGTAAATTAAACGTAGGATTTAATCTTATATTTTATGAAATTGACATCTCTTCAATCAGTGGCTCTAGCTAGACAATATAACATTCTTTATAGATGACGATTCGATAAAATCCCATAAATTATTAACTTAATAATTAACCTCATGACTATTTGGGTAGGAACTAAGTAGGTAACTACTGCGCCAGAGGTTGCACGCAGAACAGAAACATTGTGTGCATCAACATTTATTATGCTTGTATTGTTATGTATATTATAATTTCTATGTATTAAGGTATTTATGTCAGTCATGTGATAGCCACAGTTCAAGTTTTGCTATGTTTGAGACTAGATTGCGCCGCATGTAAAACGCGTTGTGGCGGACGTCCGCTAGTGTACTCGGAATCTATTTCGGTTACGTTAGTTTTTCATAAAACATTAAGTATAGCGTCAATTTAACTTTAAATTGTGTTATTTAAGAAAATCGAACATAATTAAATACCCATGTTTTCAGCATTGATGAAATAATAATATTTTAGATCACGGAGAGACATTGCTTTTTCTGTGATCTGAGAGATTTAGTAGAGACTTTTCCTTATGTGACAACAGACATAATACATTAGGTGATGTGATACTACATACTACATGACAATGACCCATTTAGTTAGACCAATAGACACAAAATTAATAGGTCACACTTTTTTACTTATTCCTTCAATTGTATCGTGATAGGAACTCCATTTTTGTGCGATTTAGAAGTTCATAAATCCGCTACCAAAAACGTAGGTAATTTTATGTACATACCTATATAATAAGTACCTTCTTGATTAAAAGGTAGAGTCTTATTTCAGTGTAAGCTACGGCAAATCGAGAGTAACAGTTGTACTGTAATATAGCTCTTATTTCATGAGCAGTAAAGTAGGGTTCTAGGTTAACATAAATAGGAACGGCAGCACATCAAACTATACAATTTTGTTGCAAAATAGCTCTTACTCCAACTACATAAGCTACAATCTTAAGGCTCTTTTGTACGTGAAAACGCCATCTGCTCCTAACACGCCCTTCTGAATTATGAAGGCGGTTTACAATGAAATATAATAATTTGACAATGTCAACAAAAGTTATGAGGTTCCCCGCTTTTAGTTTTGTTCACGTTATTTTAGATGGACGTTGTGTGTTTGTAAATTATTATTACTGTAATGGACGGGGAGTTGTAATCGTAATTCTTGTATTCGTTCGTTCGTTTCAGCCGAAAGACGTCCACTGCTGGACAAAGGCCTCCCCCAAGGATTTCCACAAATACCGGTCCTGCGCCGCTCGCATCCTGGCACCTCCCGCGACCTTCACCAGATCGTCGGTCCACCTAGTGGGAGGCCAATTCTTTTATTACATGTAGATTATGAAGAATAACCTTTGCACTGATGGGAACAGTCTCTAGACTGATGAGAGTCGATGGGAACCCTATTTTCTTCTAATTAATTCAATAGCTAGTCCATAGGTTAACTTACCCTGTGACAAATGAAAACTTTGTAGATGATGAAAAATAACCTACACTGATGGGAAAGTCGACGTCTCCTCCATTGATGGGAGACTCTATTTCTTTCTAATCGACTTCATTGCGAGTCCATAGTTCAATTTTCCCCCGTGACAAGTGTCCTTCACTGGTTGGGTTTTATTGGCGGTCAAGCTGTAGATCCTGGATGCACAGGAGATGCAGCGGTGGGAATGAGAGGTGGCAATAGTGCCGTAGGTATACCTATAATTTTCACATCGAATAACAAAATGTTCTTCTTTCATCAACATCTTCCTAAAGGTGTAAAATGTCATTAATGATGATTTACAGCTAAGTGGATAAGTTGTAAACTTTTCATTACACTCAAAATGAATCACGATTGTTGCAAACTAAATTGAAATGGCAATCGTAAAACAATGTTTTTCAAAGCTTTATTACCAGCAATCTATGTCACTGTTGTCTGACAATCAACATGCTACTGCTATTTACTGACACAGACTAAAAAACCTGGACTACGGTGGATATTTAGTTCATGAACAAATGCTTTCGAATCAATAGTTTGTGCTATCTTTGTAGTAAATATCTACTGACATACGACAGTAATTTTGAGGTAGGTTATTGCTTTTTTGTTTACACATGTCCCATGTTTTGGGACTTTTTTTGTTTAAACCTGGGTAAATGTTCTGGGGGTTTTTTTGTTTAAAACCTGGGTAAATGGACCTAATCTAAACCACGAAAAAAAAACATTTCCAGTCATGGGTTTTTATGCCGTACTAGCTTTTGCCCGCGGTTTCACCCGCGTGAAATTTAGTGTCACAGATCGGCATAAATTATAGCCTATATGTTAATCTGGGTTACAAACAATAATACTGTAAAGTTTCAACAAAATCCGTTCAGTAGTTTTTGCGTGAAAGAGTAACAAACATCCAGACATCCAGACATTCTGACATCCAAACCACGACCAAAGGACAATGTTCGTTCTCCATACATTGTTCGCCTAAGAACCAACAATTTTGACATATTACTACCCGAAAGCGAAATAATACGATTCTGTGTGTAAGAACAATGATTCCTGATGGACACTTGCCATAAAATTAAGGATTAAGAATATTAAATCACAGCGATTTTATAATATGTCGTTTATGACAACATGGCGTCTAATGCATTAAGTGAATGTATGAACACCGATTCGCTAAAAATGTTTTGTATTGTCGTCACGCCGAGTCGCAGCCAAATAATACAAAATAATAGAACAAGTTTTAGGAATACAACTCGGCATTCCACTTTTATAATATGCCCACATATTGCACGTAAATAAACAACATGAATCGTAGGTTGTTTCCACCCTTGTCATCTGACACATGAAATAAACTCCTATTGTATTATAGATATCGAAGCCGAATCGTATATAATAATATGTTTCTCACACTTCAACTGGCATTGGATTCAACATCGGATTCTGACACTTTTACAGTTATGATACCATGAATATCAGTTTATGGTCCTAATTATTTTTATTTTATTTACGACCTTCGACCAGTTGGACACTTTAGATAGCTTCTTGTAATAGTGTCAATATCTTTTTAGCTTTTAACGCAAATCTAGTCTTCAAAGCAGTTTAATCGATTTATTTTATTTTCAAAATCGATATTTTATTGTCTATGATGGCCGCAGGAACATCACTATACATGGACTCCCAGCAATAAAGTACGGTAATGCCTCGTACAGATTTTATCGGCAAAAATTATGGAACTTGATAGGTTTTAGACCATGCCACGCACCAAAACGTCCGGAAGTTGTAATAGTATTATAGAATAAACGTTAAAAGACTTATTTATTTAATTTTTCAATGCTTAAGTGTCCATTAGAACGAAAGGGTGCTTAATGTATTAAAAAAAATAGAAAATAATTATGATGGGTTAATATTTTTTGGCGGTTTTTTAGGCGGTTTCTGACAATGTCCTTTCGCATTTATAATATTAGTAGGATTAGTAGGATGGGCATTTTTAGTTACAAGTTAAACCTTAGAATTTTAATTGATGAAATAGGTTACTATTACGAATGTCAAGATTATCAACGTAATAACGTAATAACTGCAGCAGAATAAGAAAATAGTTGTTTCAACTAGAAAACTGCATGTTCTCGGTTTTCTCTATGTTTAACTTAAGTGCGTAGTTATTAAGTATATCAGTATATATTATCATTACGATTTCACTGCTTATCTACGTCTATATTAATTTTAATTAATTAAATGTTATAATCATCTCAAATGGTACCCACTGGGCCTTTACTCATACGAGTAGAAAATAGAAATCTAATTAGTACATAAACACCAATATTTATTTATTTATTTTATGTCGCCATAATGTTTTGGAATAAGTAATTAAGTCAGGAAAAAACTAAAGCACCTTCTCAAGATATAATTTCGTATTTCCATACCTAGTGAAAATCAGCTTGTGTATATGTTCCCAGTTTAATTAAGAAATTGATTTTTTTATGCATAACAAATAACAAGAAGAAAATTATAGGTACAGTCAGTTTCAAGTAGTTCGTGACACCTAAAGTAGCCAATAAGTTCGCAAAACGTCTTTGTTATAATGAAGAATATGGTTGTGTTGTTAACTTTGACTGTACTTCTATCTGAAAAGAAATGTTATGATTTTATGTATCAGAGACTACTTCTTTACAAAGGACGCAAACGACTCTACTAAGTATAGATTAGGTCATAACTTGCCAAATGTTCATAAATATTGATAAAATCAATCAAACTAACAAATGACAAACTAACGATACAACTTGTCCACTCTATAAAAATATTTTGTCACAACACGAATAAGCCATTCTGAGACTCCTTTCAAACGTCCAAAAAGCCTAATGTACAATTTCCTCAAGTCGTTTGTCCACATATTGTGTCCAAAGTTGTTCAGTTGATATATTCATCTTCTGTACTTATATTCTTTAACAAAAGAGGACTACTGGCTCTTTGTGAAAGAGCCGATTGATTGATGCTAAAAGAGGACTGAAAGACCACTATGATTAATTTTATCTGTTGCATTGCATTTGTGTGACCCTGTGCGTCGTCCACTCGCACTGTGAGACCTCATAGTAGTGTTTTTGAATACGAGCTTTATGGTGGCCATACACGGTTTGCATGATGGTTACCGAGCGTACATGCTTAACCGACAGGTATAACCGAGTTATCTATAGCACATACACGTTAGGGTTTGCATGTACAATATAAATTTACTAGATGAAAACCCGGCTTCGCTCGGGTGAAATTTGACTCATAATACACAATTCTAGGTGCANTAGGGGGCGCTGTTTAATTTTTCATACAAAATTTTTCGATGACACTTTGAATACGCAACGAAACGAACTCGAAAGTTTTTCCTACTAGAGGTACTGATCTCCATTTATTTATGGATCGATGACAACCCAGCAAAGAGGTAGTAAGGTTTTGGCGCTGATCGCATAGTGAGTGGATAGTGAACTACTAAAGATGGCGACAGCGGTTTGTTTTAAATTGTTTGTCAGTGCCATCGGAATTTAACGAAATTCTCCATTATCCGAATTTTGCGGATATATGTTGTCGAATCAAAATCGATATTTTTTTATGCTTTGTTATTCATATAAGGTTTCGATCCAGTCTACCGTACCCCTTGACGAAATTATTAATATAGATTTAACACAAAGGTGACTGACTGACTGACATAGTGATCTATCAACGCACAGCCCAAACCTAGCAGTAACATTAAGATTTCTTGCAACAGGGAGAACACATGTGTCTTTAATATTCACCACCATTCACTGCCACAGACTATAGGAGACTGAGAGAAAACTGTGCATGCAAGCATGAGAGGGCGCACACACGCTCAGTTATGCATGTGCGCAAACATAACCGAGCGGCAAAAATATATTTTTTGATATTCGTTAGGTTGCATGTACGCGCACCAATAACTGTACAGTTTTATAATATACACGCTAGGGTTTGCATGTCGGTTAAGCATGTACGGTCAAAACCATCATGCAAACCCTAACGTGTATGGCCACCATTAAAGGCACAGAAGAGGGAAAATATACATACATATTTCAGAGAGTGAAAAGCTTGATGTACCAATTTTATTCGAAAATGAATTTATTTTTAAAGCACAAATGCTTTTTCAAGAAAGCTTTTTTCCTGGAAAAAGCTTTTTTATTACTGTCCATTAAATGAAGCTGGATTTTTTGCAAATCTATTACAAAGAAAAAAATCTTAGTTATAAAAAAGTAGCTTTTAGAGAGCAATACAAAATGTAGAGCGTCAATAGAAAACATTTCAATATCCACGGGACTATTCCCACCTCTCGTTCCCACCGCTGCAACTCCTGTGTAGCCAGGATCTACAGCTTGACCGCCAATAAAAACCCAACCAGTGAAGGTCAAGTTTGTCCCGGGGGAAAGTTAAACTGTCATTGGACCCGCAACGAAATTAATCAGAAGAACATAGGAGGGGATCAAGATTCAATAAAAAAATCGCCAAACTTCGAATTCTTCAATGCCAGGTGTAGGTTTAATTGATTATGGTTAATTACATCAAACAGCATGGGATCTAATTAAACAGCAAATATATTGAGTAATTAAAATAAAACATCTTAACGAAAAAGGGCTAAAATAAAGATAAACATGTTTGGAATGGTTAACTGCCTAGCTGGCATCAATTATGACTATGTATATTTTAAAGACTGTAAACCCTTGAAAAGGAGGCAAAAGTGACTGAGTTTCTTGCGCTGCTTCTTTTCAGCGCTGGCCCATATATTGTCCCGAAGCAGTGGTAGGGTTAATACTGGGACTTGTAAAAGTGATTTTTAAAAGCATATTTGCAAAAATAAATGAGTTGTATTAGGTATTTTTGTAATATATGCTATTTTCCAATAAACTTGCGTAGTCTGATGAGCAGGCTGTACATAATTTATTATCTTCCTTAGGCACTTCTTCGTTAATCCTCACCTATAATTATAAATTAAAATGACACACAATGGCGCTCTTTATGTCCTCCTCGAAAAAAGATTTCATTACCTTCATTAATCATTACTCGCACTTAACCTTTTGAAGTATCATCCTCTACCGGCGATTTATCATTAGACCAGCAAAGAAAATCTGCTAAGATGTTCCTAAAAAGCAATTTACTAAAGTGGATTCACTCTAGGGTTGTCAGCTTCAATTATTAGGACCATTATTCTAAATATTTGCGAAATAAAAGCATTACTACTCCAATTTGTTTCAGTAAAAGAGTTTCGTTTAAATCTTCGATCAACAATACCAATTAAATATCGGGTCAGAACAAAAATTACGTCTCGGGAAATAACAGCGCAATTGAGAAGTCAGTTTTGATTTATCAACGCCAACTCATAGTTAGCGGGGTGTACGTAGGAATTTTAAAGAAAGACTATAAAATATTAAAAGAAATTGATGCCAGACGAAAAAAAATTAATTACAATAAAAGATCTCACTTCTCAAGTGCGCTCTTATTTCTCGAGGTGTAATTTTTGCGCTGACCCGATATTTAGTTGGTATTTGTTCATCGAAATAAATATTAAGGTTCCTGAATTTGAACCTTTAACTTTTTTATAGATAGCAATTTCGAAAATAACTCTTGTATTGGATATTTTTAATGGCAACCCTATTTCCCGCCCATAAAAGATTGGGCGAAGGAGTACGCAGAACGCCAGTCATGGTCATTTGAACGATATTTTTCTTTTAAATTAATGATAAAGATAAAGAATAGATAGACAGTAATGTGGGTGGAGAAGCAATTTTAATTTTTATGAGGAAACTTTTGAAGAAATCTCTAGCACGACGTTCAGTGCGTTTGCATTGAGCGAGTCAAATTCGGGACAATTTTAATAAACTTAGACAATTTTTAGGTACTAGGTACGAGTAAAACAAATATAGGTATTTTATTGAATTTTGACATATTCGATCACAATAACACAAAAGCTTCAATATTTAAAACGTTTACAGCAACTCCATTTACAACACGTCATACAAAAACGTAGTAAATTGAAACGCAAAGCACACAGTAATTTATCATGAACACCCATTAACAATAATGGTACGATCGTTATTTCTGTATTTATCATCGCAAACTATCTATTAGGGTGTTTTCAATACCTGTCAATGTTTTGTTCATTCAATAAGGGCTAAGGCACTAAGCAGTTTGGCCTTTCATCATCAGCAGGTCATTTAGTATCTACTGCAATAGCAAGCCCTCTTTTCAGAAGAAAATGGAGAATTTGGCCTACACTTCCCACCCTGGCTATAGGGGTTGGCTTGGCCTTTGTAGCAAGGCAACTGCAGTAGTCAGGAACTAGTATATGACATAGATAAAGGTAGAACCTTGAATAAAATAGGTCTCAATATAACAGTATCTACATTTGAGATGAGATGATTTTTAATTTGATTTCTGATTCAGTTTTATTTGATGTCTTTGAATGTTAAGATCATACAGGGTGGAATTTTGTAATGCCACCTGGAGGGAAAGTACTCTTATATTGTAGATAGAAAAATTTTCTCAAAGAAAACATTCCTTTATTTTTGAAAAGAAATAGAACTGCATTCATAGATTGAATGTCATGACATTGAACTGTCATTCTGATTTAAATTGTTATGTTGATTCAAGCAATTGAAATAGAGCGATGATCTTAGATTAGACTCTGCAGGATGTGATACGGAAATAAGGTAGTTGACTTGACACCACCATTAATTGACATACTTTTTAGGAACTGATCATCCCATATTTCATGAGCTGAACGAGATCCTCCCATAGATTTTGACAAGGAAATGACGTCACTACTTCGCCAACTCAATTAACTTTTTACCAAGTTTTAAGTAAACTAAATATTAAAATGTCCAGTTGATTGAAAACTAAATGAAGGCTAGAATTAAGTGTTATTTTGGAGGAGTTGTGACTAAGAAGTATTGGTAGCTGTCAAACAATAGTCACCTGTCGGCCGCCGACAGTTAGTAGGTAATCTTGTCGGCAGCCGACAGCTCTATGACTTAGGTATCTTTTAATACCACTTAGTCCTTAAGTAAGGGTTCACAAGCCAAGTCTTTTCGCACTTTTTCGAAATTTCTCATCTTCACCACAATGACATTCAACAGATGGTCCAGCTGTTGTTAGCATTAACCTGTTCGTCAGGAGCATTACAACCATAAGCGACATTAAGATGGTTAGTATGCAGCCGCAGTCGTCCATATAGCGTAGTTTTAAAGACCTTACGATGTAGCGGATCCGGGCTTTAACGTGTTAAGTAGGTGAGGTCTAAGGTTTTTCGACGATGAGTGTCATTTTTTATACTAACCTTTTTGGGTTTAATTGAAACCAAAACCATGATAAAGAACAAACAGTTACAACAAATAATTTAATAATTAGGTGTAGAAAGCTCGTAATATTTCTTAATCAGTTTTCATTTCACAATGCGCCATTTGTGTCAAAAATGGGAGTCACTAAGAGTGGACTTCAGAAAATAATGTGTAGGTTTGAGCTGTGGTATTTCAGATACATTTTTGTGTGTTTTAGATTTAGGATCCGGTAAATCGAAAGGTCTTTAAGGCTGTGGTAGAGCTTGCAACGCTCCCGATGTGTTTCTGTCACTCACCCAACTGTAAAAGTGTCTAAATGTGGATTCTAAGGCCAGATTTTAACTCGTCTTATTTTTATATTTTCGTTATCTATGTCGAGCATTCGTTTTAGTTATTGACTACATTTTTGTTGATTTGATTTTGTTGTAAGAGTTTCAAAATGTCAGTAACTGAAGCATTGCGTTATATTCTTAATTCTTGGTGTTGTCCTAAACTTCAAAACGGCCAAAATGTCTTTCAAGATTAAAGGTCTTACATGGATAGCCACCTGCATTAATACAAACTGATCTATTGAAATGATTCTTCATTATGATGAAACAAATCAAATATTTTAAACCAATAATGAATTTTTTGTCATCATATTTTTAAGTTTTTGTATTCAATTTTAAGTCATTAAAACAAGCCCCAATCTTAATAATAGGGATAAGAATGCTTCTGTAAAGGCATCGAACTAACTGAAATACCGAGTACGGGCGTCGCGAAGTTGAGCATAAAGATTGAAAAGTTTTGACTCCGCCACCACAATTAGTCTGGCTGAACAATTTCGAGCCACCATTAATAAAATTTGTCATCAACGTCGTCGTGGAACTTAAACGTTCTATCACTATCCCCTGACAGTTACTCAGCACAATATTGCAGGGCGATTTAAAAAATCGATGGAAGGACTACGTGGCACGCGATTGGAACGATCCCTATTAAATAAATCAGTACGTGGCAATGGGTTACGTTTCAAAGTTTCGTGTTCCGTGGCATCCTGCCCACTTATAAAGTTGTAACACAACTTTGGGTTAACAACGAGCCCGTCGTGTGCTGCCGCGTTTTCGTTTCTAGAACAAATGTTAATTTCCGGCCTCCAGCCCTCGCCGGCCTCCCTCCACCATGAATTTGCAAATGAAAGAAATTTTCCTCATGCCTCTAATCTTCCGCTAAGCGCTCCGCTGCAACCTCTGCGGCACTAAAGCGACTTCCCCAATCCGACCATGATTGGACGATCAAAACTGACGCATTCCCCCAAAACTGCAACTCACTTTTGCAACAAAAGCATTGAAATTTTAATTAAAAACAATGGAAGACCGCAACCTCAGATTCAAATAAACAACCGAGAAACTGAGCTTTCAATCAACTTTTTGTAGCAATGTCTTATTGAAACTCTCCTTGCCTGTGATTAAAATCTTGCTGTCTCTTTACACTAACACAAATTCCCGTCAACAAAGACATCGTCACGCTTTAGTTCGTTCCCGAAGTCGACTTTCTGTTGTTTGTTTGTATTAATGTTTTTTTGGTGTGTACTCATCGATTAAGACATCCATCGACATGACACATAACAACTTTTGCAGGTACCTACAAGGTGAGTCGGTCGGAATAAACGACTTGTTTCAGAATTGACGACACACGGCGCAAAATTTTTCACTCCCCCATTAGACGATAGGGATTAGATCCAATAGATTCTACCATATAACTTAAACCGTATATTTTGCTTGGTACTTAGATGGGCCAGCGGTAGTGAGCGTCAATATATTTGTCAGAAGTATATCAAAGATCGATGACGTCACAATGGTAAGTCTATAAGGACAGACTGGACCGCGTTTAGATTAAGTCACAGTTTTAAGTCGTCATCCTCGCGTTCAAGTCAAATGAATGGGTAAACCTATCCGGATTGTGAGGAGGCTAGGTTTACCCACTATGTGTAATGTTTTTTTCTATTTTCTTTTATTTCATTAATTCCCGTTTGGTGTCGACGACCAAAATCGTTTTTAAGTCGAGCCGCGCGGTTTCAACGCAATCTCTCCACTCTCGCCTTCGACTGGACTGTCCCCTTAGTATCGACAATTTGAGTTTTCTTTTTATTTAGACTGGCTGGTTGTCCTTAGATTTCATCTGAAAGGGCAGTAGCTTCCTGTGATGAGATGGGCTGCCGGCCTCGGGCGGCGCCATGTCATTACGCTTTAGCATCTGACATCAAACCCATCAACTAATTTCTGAGCCTTGGTTATAATATATCACGTGTTACTTATGTAAAGTTGTCTGTTCAATTCTGGGGTTTAATAATTGATTTTTTTTGTCATTAAGGCGACGGTGCCACTCTAGTACACGTGAACATGTATCTACGATCGATCAGCAAAATAGATGATTATAAAATGGTGAGTGCTGCACTTGATCTCAATACAGATGGCGCCTTTATCATAAACAAAGGTTTTGGATAACCAATGATGGCTAGCAGAGTTCAGTGCTGACTAAAACTTAGTTTATGATAAAAGTGATCATACTCGTACAAATAAATGAATATTTGGCAATACTTGCACTTTGCTAAATTACCAGCTATTGTATTTGGATACGTGTTTGTTTGTATTGGTTTCCTTTTTTTTGTATATTTATTATTGTTTTTATAATCTATTTTTACCCTGATTTTCGCACTGTATTTTTGGTTTATGTAATTTTGATTTGACCCCCTCCCGTTAATAATGTAAAAAAATATATAAAATACTAGCAAGTTTTGTGGTGCGGAGCCGCGCACTCCTAATTTTCTAAAACTTTATAAATAAAAGAAAAAGACTAACGTAGATTCTAAAAAAGTTTGTTTTTAATATTTTTACTTGATTTTAATTAACATGCTCTTTTTATTTCATTTTTTTACACTTTTATGTTCCTGTTATATTATTTTGTTTGGAGATTTTGAGAAGTTTACATCTGTACAAAGAGTAGGAGTTCTGTAAAAACACAGACCTGATGGATTATTGGCACAACGTAGTAGCACAAGTAACGAGCGACACGACGCCGCGGCGGCGGTCGTCCGTCCGGCACGTCCGACGTCTGCAAACCAAGACGGCTCACGGCCTGAGGCCACGCTTGTAGCAGGGCACGGGGTTTCGCGGCCCGCACCAAACACTCACCTCATATTACCATTTTACTTTCCGTTCTTTTGTTTTGTCCAATCATGCTTCTTTTAACTGTCATGCAATATTTGATGAGGAATACTAAAAACTATTTTGGTCGTGTACTTCGACAGTACTTATTGTTGATATTGTCTTGTTTATGTGAATTTGTGTTGTGTAAATCGTACGGGGATCGTCGCGCCCGCACTCGGCTTCGTGCTTCTCGGTGGCTGTCCACCATAATGTGACACCTGACCCCGACGTCCGCTAGACGTACCGTAGCTCTAGTTAATGGCCGATGTGCATGAAGGTAAAAGTTAAAGCATTCCATCGACGAATGCGAGACGGTGAGTCGGTAACGCTTGGCTACAACCGCTAGATTGTCGGAACGCATGATTTTATTCGCCTGACGAATTAGCTCGGGGTTATCTTTTGGATGCATCCTGCGAGTGCCAGGGAAGGGCCTGGCCCGCTGCCAGGCCATCGCGAGTCTCATCCATCATCCGAGCCACCTCACCCCTCTAACACCGCCGTCTCCAAAAGCTAACATCGGGACCGCATGCATCGATTAGTTTTCTGCATTCGCATTTTCTGTAACGATAATTCATTTGACTTGCTCCCGTGATGTTGAGGGTTCGTTCCTTTGCTTGATGTCAAATTAATTATTCGAGGAACCTCCGACACCACCCCCGTAGACTAAAAACTGATTTGTGTCAATAACTCCTGTGATATCAAATGAATATTCAAAATTATCATCAACAGCACTGAACATTGGCATTCTTGTTGAAGCACAAATAGGCGAAATATTGGCACAAATAATAATAATCACAATGAATTTAAAGCTTGAGGCGAATAATATTCATATCATACAGTAGTGTTAGCTTCATGCATTAATATAAAAGATGTGAATCATAAAATGAATAGATTTTCAAAATTCAAACAAAGATAAAAGCTTTTAGGAAAGTGTTGCACATCTGGATGTTTTTGTGAATAAATTTTAAAGTAATAGATTTTCAAAATGTAGAGTTCACAAAAAGAATCAATGGAAAAGACTCATTAGGTGTAGAATCATTTCAACGTTGGAATATTGTCAAACTTTAGTACACTATTGAATAAGTAATTACGACTAATTATGATTGATATTTTCTTCTAGCTCTATTAAGATTCTAGCTGATCCCAAAATGGGATTCAAATCTGTACTAACTATTTATAGCCGTTTTCCAACATGTTTCTTACCCGTAGCGTTTGACAATGTTGCAACGTCGGCAAATGCAACTTTGTCAAAGTCTACAAGTGATGGTGTGCTTTCAGGAATATTCAGTCCAGTTGACGTTCAGGGAACAGTGGTTAGATGAGCGGCTGAAGTTCAACAATTTGGGAGGTAAGATATCAGGACAACATATTCTTGGCCAAATATTAAATCTTTCAGGGAAATTGGCCTTTTTTAATAGATGTATTTAACAGTTATTAGAATCTCCTTTTTGAGTCTTAGTTCGGTATAGCCTGACCAGGAACATAAAAACCCTGGTATAGAGGCGCCTCAATTGCATTTGATAGTGCAACACTGAGTACAGTCGTACCTGTGTAATAGGCTAACTTTATGTATCAGGATTCAGGATTACGGGCTATACTCAATACTCAATACGTTTATTGCTTCCTTAATAGTACATTTAGGTGTTACATAGTTATATTTGGAGATCATTAAGGACCCTGTTGGGCGCTGCAAACTAAAAATTTATAAGAGAGGAGGCTTCTTTTTATCATAGATAGAAAATTATAGTTTAGGTACATCGCTAATGAATTTTATCGTCTAAATATTCTTTTATGGTGTAATAGCATTTCGTAGTTAGTAGCTTTTTTAGTCCTGTTATGAATTTACTATTATTATTTTCTTTTAATAAATGATCGGGCAATTTGTTATATATTTTTATGGCCATATTGTATGTGCTTGAAGAAGATAAATTTAGGCGGATGGTTGGTATTTTTAATTTATTTTTATTTCTCAAATTATATTGTGGACATGATTCTTCGCGTTTGGTAAAAAACTCAAAGTGGGAGCGGGCTAATTTGATATTTTCATAAATTAACGAAAAAATATTATTATAGGTAACCTGATTTAAATAAATTAAATGAAACCATCAATCGAGCTAGTAGATTTATTTTATTATTCATCAATAATCAAATTCAGAACTTGAATATTCAACTGCAATGTCTGCTCATGAACGCTTCAAACTCGGTACTTCTTTCCCAATCCCATAAAATTCAACACTTAGAAAGTGACAAAATTTTTAAAATAGGTAGTTGAAACAAACCACAGCTAATTTTCATAGTGGACTGTACTATACAATAAACATGACAGTCAATTTGACAACCTTTGTCGGAAACATTATTCAATGAAAATATTGTCCGAACCCTTAGTATTTCTCTTCGACAAATACTTTAACACATTGTGAACCACTTTTCTTTCACGACTATAAAAATATTTTAGCAATTTAATTCATAAAACCAATTGCGCACATTTAAAATAAAGTTTGTTTACACTTTGACAGCAATAGACTGACATGCAAGGTGACCATGTCAATGAAGTTTTCAGTTACTGTTGCCATTAAAAGAAATTAGTACCATTAGTTTTCCGCAACATGGCGAGGGTTTTTATGTTCCTGGTCAGGCTATAACACTTTTCATCATCTTTTACACTACTATTGATAACCTAATATTTTCCTTAGAGACAAAGGGTAAACCATTGAAGATACGTCATCATTTTGTATTATCTCAGCTAGCCGATAGATTTACAAGCATTTCCCTAATTGATGATGATGATTTCTATCAATAGTTAATAGAAACTATTTGGTTATTTACACCTAGACAGATTAACGTAGGTACTTCATGAATATGAATATAATAGAATATATGAAAATACACGATGCTTGCTTATGTGAAGCAGCAAATCGAACGCACAGCGTGCTCTGTGAGACCTAATAGTAATGTTTGTGAATACGGGCGTTAGTTACTTCACAATCAGCTACCTTTCCAGAAACTTATGAACCTTCTTCCCAACAGGTCGCCTCAAATACCTAACCCTGACCGAAGCCAACCGCGTCTGGATGCCCGATCTGTTCTTCTCCAACGAGAAGGAAGGTCATTTCCACAACATCATCATGCCGAACGTGTACATCCGTATCTTCCCCAACGGGACCGTGCTGTACAGCATCCGTATCTCGCTGACTCTGTCTTGCCCCATGAATCTGAAGCTCTACCCGCTGGATAAGCAGACCTGCTCGCTGAGGATGGCTAGCTGTGAGTACTCCTTTTCCTATTTAATGAAAAATGAAAATGAAAATATTTATTACCAGAATCAAACAATACAATAACTAAAAGACAGACCTCCACACTAAGCATTGCCTGTCCTGTGGAGAAAAGAATAAAGATTTGCAGGTTCAATTAGTAGGTACGGCAATAATGAATTTCCTCTTTATGTAATCTATGATGAAGGCTGGCCTGAAGATAAATTTTTACCATGGTATAATGTGTAAGAAAATGACACTGGTAAAATCTGGGACGATGGAGAACAAGCAAGGGCAGTTAGTATAAAAATATCGATGGTAGAATAACCTTCTAAAATAATCGATCGGGCTATAAAAAACCGTACAATGGTAAAAGGGTTAAAAAACAAGATCTTCCTTCGCGTAGATTTAGACTACCTGTGCTCTTTGCAAAAACTCTCTCTAAAACCGTTATATTCAGACAAAGAAGAAATAGCTCACCTGTCAAACAAAGTGAACTTTAGTTACGAGACGAAAACATTACGTTGAACCAACAAAAATATTTTATCACTGCGTAAACAATTCAGTCATTACCGCACGTTTGCGCCGCCCTAGTAAAAATACGCCAATGTTTACGCTACTGTATCGCACTTGGTGCACAATAGAAGCACAGAAACGTTTCTAAGACATGAAACACGTAACGTATTCCTAAATTAAATAATATAAATACTCGTTCGTTTTTCAACCAAATGACGTCCAGTGACAAAGAATTCTCCCAAGGATTTCCACAGCGACTCATGCTGAAATTACTCATTGTCAGTTGACACTAAATTTTCGGTAACAAAAACCGAATCAACTCGATGTCCAAAAGTGTCAACAACGAGTTTTCGCTTACATGTCACTCACGAATCTAAAAAAAACTCAACTTGAAACTTTTAACTGATGAGTGACAAGCATCTTTTGGTCGTTCTAGCATTAAATCGCATCGCATCTGCATTCTTCGGGTGACAGATAATATTTAGGAAAAATATTGAATGTAAAGTCGTGTTTTATGCTTTTTTCGTTCACCACTCAGCCTTAAAACGGTAGATTAGTTTGAGAAAATATTTGCGAAACAATAAAGACAGTGTTTAGAGTTGGCACTGCCTCCGGCGCGTAACCCGCCCGATATCAATCAGTAGATTATGTTTTTGACATGAAAGAATATTTGGAAAACTGAAAAATGAGGCGGTATTTCAAAATGAAGTAATGGTCGTGTAAAATGTCAAATATTTTCGCACGTGTATGTTTGGTTTGAGGAAATATTAGTGGGCGTAGATACTGATTTAAACGAGAGTTGAAATCTCAGTTTTATAAATAAGTTTGGGTGTAGGTTGTAAACTTGTAACAACTGAAGTAACACAATGGAGTCAGACATTATTTCTTTACAGAAAATCTGTACCTCTAGCACAAAAAACTTTCGACTTCGAATTGTTTGCGTATTCGAATCGCCATCAAAAGATTTAGTATGAAAAATTAAACAGAGCCCCTCTGAAAGTGATGTAAAGTGAACTCAGTATGAGAAATAGTAGAACGAAACTAATTTTGACAGTAAAAATTGTCACGTTATCATTGAATTCGTAGGCTGAATATCGAATTTTATCAATTACGCAAACGATTTGAAGACGAAAGTCGTTCATGCTAGAGGTACCTACTGGTGATTTCCATTTGCTACCTCGATTGCGGACGGTAGATATTCATCACAAAGTATATGATTAAAACGTCACGTCCTAGGTAAACTTGTACCTTGACATGACGACGAAGAAACGAGCAAAAAATTAAAGAATATTCAAATAAAATTTTCATGTAGCCACACTTTTTCTTACGCCTTTCCTTCTGTTTTACAAATGCTGTTTTTAGTTTTACGTTTTAAACTTGTCAATGTATATCCAAGATCGTATCTAGCAATTTTCTTTCAGCGTGTGTAACTTTTTCGTTCAGGGCAATTTCCCGTGACATTCTTGGCTGGCTTGCATTTGACAGGTGAAATATTTGTACTAAAATTACATAATAAAATTAGGTACAGAAGGCCAATACAACATCAGTGTCTGCTTTCTATTGTGAAGACGTAAGGGCAATCCTGGGGGCTTATTATGAGTTTACATCAAACGAAGTCACTAGCGAGCGCGTTAAAAAAATATGAAGATTTTAGTTCTTGCAAGTTTCCGCTAGGGGCGCTGTATAGAATAGAATAGAATAGAATTGGTTTATTGACACATTAAAAAGACACAATACAGAAAAAATACACAAAAAACACAAAATAATACATAAGCTATAAAACAAAGAGTTAAGGGTAAGAGAGAAAAAAAAAACTGTGCCAATAGGCACCCGCTCAGCATTTATCGTGACATGCTCAAAAGGGCAAGTCACGAAGCTGGTCTTCCGCGGATGCCCTTGCTTATTGCGCATCCCTTAGAGAAGACACCGACTAAAAATAATAATAATGCAACCGTAATTATAAAGTTCGATGTCTCTCCAAGGGGCGCGCAACGCAGGGTTGTGTGTATTACAATTACAGTACGAATCAGTAATTATTTAATTAATACAAATAATTAACTAAACAAAACGACAGAAGAGAAGAAGGAAAAAAAAATACAAGAAACAACAATAACCTCTAAAATCGAATTATCGATTAATCTGTACAATCCGTCATACATTAAGGCCGGCAATACACGGACAGCTCGAGCAGTTAGTCAGTGATCAACATACACGGGCCGCTATTGCAGTCAAGAGTCAACAGCTTGAAGCTGCCAGTGATAACTGCTCGAGCAGTTGGTATTAACTGCTCAACAAATCACAAGCGCGCGCGCCGTGGAATGAAGAAAGTACTGGATCCCGCAAAACTGGATTTCCGGAAACGGGACTGTCGTGTGAACACACGTGTGTATTTGAAATTCGAATCTTTATTGTGGTACATTTGCAAATTGCGGGATACTGCAAACGGGATGTCTGCAAATCTTGGTATTAAACCACGTATATGGAATGGAAATGGGATCCTACAAAAAAGCAGGGGAAAAGCCCTAATACTCTATGCTTGCAATACAACATAGGTACCTTACTTCCACCTTTTCAATCGCAAAGAAATCAGACCTGTAGGTACGTCAGTATGCTTTCTTAAATCTTAGACCACACGTGTAAGCCATCTGAATCGAATTATATTATGACAGAAACGTGGTTTTAGAATTAGTCTGTAGTAGGAACAAAAATAATTCGCTTACGAATTGGTACATGTAATGTAGAGTTCGTTGTCTTCACAAAAATCCGTAATGAAATTGATGATGACTTTCTGTGATTATTTTAACTTCAATAGTTTAGGATGTTTTATTCAAATGCAGGTCATAGCTAATGGGTCTGAAATATAATTGTTCCATCACGTATCCTTGCTTTATTGTAGTGACTCTACAGTTGGTATAGATCGTTTCATCCACGAAGACGCGCCCCACCATTCTTCCGCTATTTGAGTGTTAGCGGTACACGCTAAATTATCCACGAGTGCACACGCACACTACAATAATGAGGCTCGGATTACTCGGATCTAACTCCCCGCACCCCGCGCTTAACTCAACCAAAAATTATATCTATAACTTAGAATTATTCAAACCACCTTGTATTCCAGACGGCTGGACGACGGACGACCTGGTGTTCCTCTGGAAGGAAGGCGATCCTGTGCAGGTGGTGAAGAACTTACACCTGCCGCGGTTTACTCTGGAGAAGTTCTTGACGGACTATTGCAACAGTAAAACCAATACAGGTGAGGAACTCTAGAATTTGGAAGACTGGTTAGCAACCAAGGTTTTAGGGGTTTTTTAGATGTACGACCTCGTGTTCTTCTGGAAGGAAGGCGATCCTATCCAGGTTCTATTTGCAACAGTAAAACTAATACAGGTGAGGAGAATCTCTACAAAGATGAGTGAGGACTGGTTGAAAAACACTTTTTATAGGATTTTGGAACGAAACTTTCGACGCCACACTTAAAAACTAAGTAAGTAGTACATAAAGCAACAAGATAATTAAGCTGAAAAACAAAGAAAGACTGCGTCTGCTCAATTTTAACCAGATTTTCAGCGAGCTTAACACTGAATTTCAGGACTGTGGGATTTAGGTACTCGTATCGAAAGTTTTTGGGGATTTTGCATTTTGAAATGAAACGACGCTGGATCGATAAACAATATCTTGACATAGTTCCTCTAAAGAACGAAATATAAACATGTTTTATAAGAATCTCAATTTCTCCCCACCAGGCGAATACAGCTGCCTGAAGGTAGACCTGCTCTTCAAGCGCGAGTTCAGCTACTACCTGATCCAGATCTACATCCCGTGCTGCATGCTGGTCATCGTGTCCTGGGTGTCCTTCTGGCTGGACCAGGGAGCGGTGCCGGCTCGCGTGTCGCTGGGTGAGCGAATTTGACCTTTACTTTTATGTAGTAACTAGCGGCCGCCCGCGACTTCGTACGCGTGGATCCCGTTTACCCCCTTAGGGATGGAGTTTCGGAAAATCCTTTCTTAGCGGATGCTTACGTCATAACATCTACCTACATGCCAAATTTCAGCCCGATCCGTCCAGTGGTTTGGGCTGTGCGTTGATAGATCACTATGTAGGTACATATTTAGAAGATGAGCTTGATTCTACACAAATAAAGATAATATTGATTTTGGTAAGAATCTCACTGAACTTCTCTTTTGTTGTTCTGATTAATTTTTTTGCGGGTCAAGGACAGTTTAACTTTCCCCCAGGACAAATTGACCTTCACTGGTTTGGTTTTTATTGGCGGTCAAGTTGAGAGGTGGAAATAGTCCCGTAAATCTCACTAGCGGGGTCCAGAAGCAATCTATGGTGGAGAGAGCTTGCCCAGAAGATATCTGTTGGCTTATATCTTGAAATCCTTAGGGTTTAAGTCGTTGGGGTCAACAATAACTTAATAAATTCTTATTCAATCTTGTTTTGAAGAAGACCACATCGTGGATTGGAAGGAAACAACAAAAAGCAGTTCCTAGCTGTTTTTCGAGGAAACAACTCATACTTCGATCTTATTATTATTTAGTCTATGAAAATAAGTTGTGCAGGTGCTGCACTGGTGAGTCTGGTGCAGACTAGTTATACATACATGTTATGAAAAAACGAATGGTATTGAGCTTGGGACAGAAAATAAAGGCCAGTTTATTCTACTTATGATGTATGAATAACACACGCAACTAAGCATTAGTTCATTTGAATAACTAATGGAAAATGGCCATGCTCATCAATTTTGCAGGGGTTCAACTCATAGGTCGTACTCTTTAACATCCACGAAAGCCATTATAAGTTATAACGAAGTTCCAATAATTTCTCCTAAAAATAAAACGGTCAACATGCAAATACGATGTCCCAGATTCGTCCATTGTGCTGTTCGATAACGGGTAACTGCAGTCGGCCTAACGAGCACTTCCTCTCAAGTTGTGCGAATAAATTGAATAATTCGTTGACAAGGATTCATAAAAATCGCTCGAGTACAAAATAGGTTTCACGTCTAGTCACTAAATCATAATATCATTGCTATACAGGGTGAACGAAAAAGTTATTTAATATACATATTTTGTATGCAAAGACAAGCTATTACCCCTTTACGACGACTTTATTGCCAACCCAATTGATGCATAATTATTTATTGATTTCAAAGATACTGACAGTTAATATAATTTTGCATGCCAAAAAGTGAAAGATGGAGATACTAAAAATCTTGTAACACCCAGTATGTAAACCCATGTGCGCAAATAAAATTGATTTGATTTGAGTTTTCAGGGTTAAAATTATGGGTTGTTTCTACAAGGTTTTGGTGTCATAGTTTATAGCCACAACGCGTAGTTTATGAACTATGTAATAATTGCCCTCATAGAACCATCGGACTCAAACATGAACAATTTCAGGAGTGACTACCCTCCTCACGATGGCGACTCAATCATCAGGCATCAACGCCTCCCTCCCCCCGGTGTCATACACCAAAGCCATCGACGTGTGGACCGGGGTGTGCCTGACGTTTGTTTTCGGGGCACTTCTGGAGTTCGCCCTGGTCAACTACGCGTCCCGGTCTGACATGCACCGGGAGAACATGAAGAAGACCAGGCGGGAGATGGAAGCTGCGGCCAGTATGGATGCAGCCTCTGATATGCTGGACACAGACAGCAACGCCACTTTTGCTATGGTGAGCTCGGCGCTGATTTAGAGATAGGCCTTTCTTAGAACGTTGGTTATTCTTTTTATTGGCATTAAAAGAGTATTGCCTTTTTTATGGCCAGGTTGAGAGCCAGTTAATATTTGAGTTAGGCCTCTTTGTAGATCCTTGGTATCTATTATTTTTATTGGTCTTGAAAAAGTATTGACTAGGCCAGAAACCCGTTTTAATTCATAAGCTAGACTCATTTCTCTAGATTCCAAATATTTAAGTACATATAGTCAGTTACAGACTGCTGCAGCTTGTCTAATGCATTTTTGCTTGTGTTTTAGTTTTTAGTGTTATGCATCAAGTTTATCAATTGTTTTTGGATGCTTTACTGGCAAGCATTTATCTAGTTTCAAGCTGATTTCATTCATGCTTCATGTTTTCTTATTCTGCACATCTGTGTGCTTACCATGAGTTTACGTTACGTGTGCTCGCTAGCGACTGCGTAAAAAAATGACGTTAATTGTATGACATATTGTGCAGCGCCCCTAGCGGCTACTTTCAAGAAACAAAATCTCCATAGAGATTTTTGACGTTTTCGCTAGCGAGCACACCTAACGTAAACTCATGGTAGGTACACTGATGTAATGGATCAATCACCATAATATTCGCTGTACTTTTTCATTAGTTAGGTATAATAAGACTTAGGACGGCCGGTTGCGTTAATTGGAAATCACACACACATTAATCACAATACTGAAGTCTACAGCTCCTTCTTCTATTGCACACTATGCTTGAAGGGTGTTCTATGTTCTCTGTTTGGGAGGTGTTTGTTCGGTTGCTGCGAGGGGTATGGGACAGCTAACACCATCTCACATCATTCCTGCTAGCAATAAACGAATGATGGAAAATCCCAACACCATGATGCGTTGTCCCATACTTCGCTGCGACACGACTTTACCCTTGAGCTGTAATTGTCCGCACTTACACGCATAAATTCCAAACTTCACTGCACACCTCCTTCTATGTTCTATCACAACATTCACATCACACCATAGAGCGGTTATGGCATTGGTTTGGTGAAAATAAACCTCTTCGAAGTAATCTGCAAAAATCCCTTCTTAACTGGGTGGGTGTAAAGAGAGTCAAAAAGTAACTGCTCATGACACCATCGAGAATATATTTAGCTGTCAGTTAGTGTGGTGAGGCTTAATAATAATAATAATAAATCATTTATTTCCCCTCACAAACTTAGGTTAAATTACATTTGGTAAAAAAATACATTATGCTATAGGTACATAATACTAAGTTTGTGTGGGACTGGCTTGTGGTCCTCCTGCAAACTTAGGTTGCCTTCCTTAATTTCGGAGTTGTCAGTCAGGTTTAAAGATGCCAATGCTATAGCCACGGTTAGCGCAGCCGGCCTCCCACCCTTTCCGAATGCGCCTATTCCGTCCACCCTGACTGGTCTGCAACTGCAGAAGCCACTGGTGCGCGGTGGCGACAAGATGAGGCAGTGCGAGATCCATCTGAAGGCGCCCCGCAAGAACTGCTGCCGGCTGTGGATGTCCAAGTTCCCGACGCGCTCGAAGCGGATCGACGTCATCTCCAGGATCACCTTCCCGCTGGTGTTCGCGCTTTTCAACTTGGCCTACTGGTGAGTTCTTTTAGGTTGATTTTCTTTGTATCACGACAGAGTTTAAACTTTGTGAAATAATTTCATTGACATGTGGCATGGATCAATCAAAAATCACGAACCACAAATTGATGTTTAGTTTTGCGGGTTTATTATTTGAAAACACTTTAATATTACATATTTTTAGAATTACCTATTACGTGATGACAGTAAATAATTATCATCCACTATCGTATCCATGCGATCATTTTAAGTCATTACCTCAAAACTTCAAGAAAATTTAATTGACCAGTAATTTCACTGTGGAATTTCTGCCTTTCTTTAATTGGATGAAACGTAAATTTTGATAACCTTAGTTAACTTTAACGATTCGCGATTACAGACCAAAAAAATTCTTAAACTTTGAAATAAGTAGCGTAAAAAACAAATGGGTGGATTATGTAAAAACCTGCTTTCTGAGTAACCAGAACTGGCTGTACATCATATTACATTCTATATTGTGATAGCTATATTTGAATATGACTTTTATACTGTTTATTTATATCTGTCACTTCACCTTCTCTCTCTGGAAATACACGGTCTATCTCTCATCACTCTCTTCTTTTTCTTTAAATCTTAATTCTATCAGCACTCTGCACTTCTACTAGTGTTTCTAGTTCCTAGAGTTCCTAGAGATTAACTAATTGTATTCTCGCAGGTCGACCTACCTGTTCCGCGAAGAGGACGAGGAGAAGTGATTCTCCGGGAAGGTCGGCGGCGCCGCGCAGGTGGCCCCATTGGTGGTGGCCGTGCTGGCACCGTACGCTCTGTTCGCGCTCGCCTACGCCCTGTTCCTGCGGCCGGACGACTCCGACGATCCCCGTGCCCTGTCCCTCTCGCGAGCCCGGGCCCGCCGCTCCGTCAGCGCCAGGATATAGCCGGAATCTGCCGAAATGTCCCTCATGAGCTAGCCCTCACTAAATTACGAGTATCTCACAAGTTATGCAACCAAAACTCGAGGCGATCCTTCACACAGATCTTGTTAAGATTCATCTGATATTAGAAAGAAAGAAAGATACCTACATTTATTACAATGGACGTCACACAAATACAGGCAATTACATAGATATGACAGTGGTACATAATAATGAAAAAAAAAACAGAGTAGAGCAGAGCCACCCATTCACAAACAAGATGCCCACTGAAAGAAAGAAAGAAACATTTATTGCCATGGACATCACAAAAGAAAAAAGAGGTACCTAAATAAAAAAAAGCAAATAAGACAGAGGTGACATAAAACATACAATGGAAGAGAAAGTAAACTGAGCAGTGCCACCCTGTCGCACAGCGATGCCCATCGCAATGGGGCCCCACTCAGCATATGCCGTGGCCCCCGGTGAGGGAGGCCACGACGCTGGTTTTCAGTGTGCCCCATGCCGAGTGCTGCAACGGGACCTAACTATTATGAACGTTCCGAGAAGTTTTCCCGGTGCATCATCATCAGGTCATTTAGTCTCCACTGCAGGAGCAAGACCCTCTAATTTACCAGAAGCAAATGGAGGATTTGGCCTACATTCCCCACGCTGGCCAGACGGGTTGGGGAGGGGTTCCCGGTACATAGAAAGACAGTACCAAGATATAGTATCAGCCAGTAAAAGAGAAAGCTTACTACAACGAGATACTGAACTGCCCGGACATCCAGAATGGAATGCCAACTTGTAAATGCAATAAGACGAAAGAGATGGTCTCTTTCACATAAATCACTGAGACTGGGACATCGTTCTGAGAAGTTTTCCCGGTGCATAGAAAGACAATATCAAGATATAGTATCCAGACAGTAATAAAATTGAGAATGCGAGGTACTGAACTGCCCGGACATCCAGAATGGGTTCCTAACAGAAGTCATATACCAGAGCTCACTTCTTGGTGACAGAAGATAGTAACGTGCCCACTTTGTCCATGAATCTTTATGAAAAGTTTTATAACCAATATTGAGAGATTTCACCACATTGAATGATAAGGGAATAGAGAGACTTCTCAAATTAGGCCGATAGGCATATACCAGCATCAACAATACAATGAATACGATCTGTTGAAGGATCAAATAGTGAGAACAAAAGATTTAAAACCATCAATTATATGAGGCTACTCTATGAGATGATCAAGCAGATGCAGGAGCTAGCGCTGATTCGCGACCATACCCATCACGCACGCCTTTATCGCTTCACTTAGTTCCCGCAGAGAAAACTACCCTCAAACCACAAACCAATCCTAAAAACCATAGAATAGTTGATCCAACAACTGACATACAAGTTTTATATTGATTTGCAGTTACTAAATGAAATATAAAATGTGATATACCTTATTTTTAAGTTGGCTGTTCATTAAGTTGCTGTGTACACAACAAGGGATGGAAGAATAATGGACTCAATGGCATTAACCATAGGATTACGAATAAAGTGAAATAATGAATGTTAGTGTTAAAATATTTATTAATTTATGTTTCTGAATGTACACTTATCTTAATATTTTATTCAATATTTGTTAAAGGTATTAAACTAGTTACAGATGCAGAAGGCGCCAGTTATCAGTACAATATTTTTAGTTAGGTCATAATAATTATTATGAAAAGTTTTATAACAAAAATGTTACAAAATAAACATCAAGTCGACATTAGTATTAATGAGCAATTAATGACATAAAAGGCAGATAACAGGCCCATGTTAATGATACGTAATTTTTAAAGAATTAATAGATAAATACCCAGATCATTTTAATGATATGGATTTGTATTTCGTTAATTTTACTCAGTTTTGGTCAATTTAGTTAACTTATGCATGTATGTACTATAATGTACATACTCACTTATTTATGTAAGTAGATAATAGGACAATTTATATGTGTAACTACTTAGAGTAAAGCATAACGTCTAAAGTCTCTTGTGGACTTGTAGACTATTATTGGGATAGATTTCATAAGCAAACAATGATTTATGCATGGATCCTTTTTTAACGTGGATTTTGCGTAAGAGAATGAATAAATGTGTATAGTATGTATATGATTCAATGACATGATAACGTTAATCATGAGCATAGTCAGTGAATGTGAAGTATTATGGCGAAAGCACAAGCCGTGCAAGCCGAAAACCACAAAAAAATATCTATTAGCCAATAGAATTCATTAATCAAACTATTAGTGCATAGAACACCTAGTCAGGATACGGTAACATTTTATGTATGATGGCCTAGACCTATATCGACTAAGTTTTATTTATTACGATCTATGTAAGAAAATTCGTCTATAAGACAAACGGAATTTATAACACGTTAATCATACATTTTATAGAAATTAGGTATAAAGATTAGGATTTGTAATTTCTATTTAAAATCTGGAGAGATGCATTGATTATTATCAGACCTCACTTAAATTATTTTACCTTGGAAAAATCAGTCACGAATAAATTATGCTAATTGTGACAACAATTTTAAATGCCAAACGGATTATAACTTGCCCTTATTGTAAATGATTCTAAAGCATTACTGTAAAACACGATTAAAAAAAGGTTAACGAATATTCTATCTGGATGATATCGTAATGTATAAAGGTATATTTGGAGATCATCTCGAGATTTTAAATATGAAAAAGGTACGTGTTTAATGTGTATATAGTTGGGCCTACAACTTTCTACACCTGTGTCGCTCATTGTACAGTTGACTATATTAAATATTACTACTATTATAAAAATCTGTTAAGATTTTATCAATGTTTATTTGGTCGACTCTTCTATGTCTATATGTCACCACTGTAAATATTATTCAATATTATACTCAAGAAAGTAGTACGCTTGTTAGATGACTAAGATAGGTGTGGCAAATCGGTATCGGGATTTAAGGAAATGGTACACTCAATTGGATATTTAATGAAAAGCTACCAAAGAAGTAATGGGTTTCGTGGTCAGTTGCTTAAGAAGCGTACTATTAAATCGATGTCTCTATTATGAAATATGTGTACCTACAACGTGTCTATGTCATAATCTCAGTGTTCGGGTATCAGGGTGACAAACACCTTGCCCAAGGTAGAGCGTTTCAAATGGCTACTCTGTATCTCATCTGGTTTGTTTTACGATTCTTGCTCATTTTTCTATTTCCGTCCCTTTTTTCGGTGGTCTTAGGTTGTTGGATGAATAGCTTGACATTGGTATAGCACTCGGCGTATAAACCTTATGGAATTCATTTAGATATATCCTTATTAGATATTCTTGGGCTGTGATGAAGCATGTAGTTTAACCTTTTAAATATTCTACATTAACTTGTTAGGACCCGTTGAAAATCAGGATGCAATTTTTAAAGAAATTGCCGCGTACATTTACCTTGCGAATTGCAAGATGCGGGTAATAACTACTGATGTAAAGTATGCGGCGACTGAAATTGTAGGGTATGCTGACCGAAGAGTTCATTCCACTCTCACGACAATGTTTAAAAGACACATCAATATTTTAAGGAAAGATAAATCGAATAAATTTTTATAAAACGTCACTAGATTACTAACATAATCAAAGCTCTTCGTGAAGTACCTTGAATAGAAGTCAATTATATCATCCTGAAAAACATCGTCGACATATCTCATAACATTTCGACCAGAGTTTAATGTAACGTTACTTCAAGATATTTCTTGGAATAATTTAAAGTTTATCAAATGTTAAGTGCGCTTTTGGAAAAGGAAGGTAAAATTCCAAAAATGTAAACTTAATCGTAAACTGATAATTGTTATTATTTATTATGGTGCTAACAAAAAAATTACAAGCAACGGTTGTCTTATGTTTAAGTCTAAACAAAATACTTAATGAGTAAAATAATATTAACAAACTTTTAATCAACATTCACTTTGGTTAATTAATATTTGTATAAATATCTGCCAAAAGCGCACTATCAATGGCACATACTATGTAATTAAAATTACCTGTAATTTTAACATTTCAAGGGTCATAATACCATAATGTGGAGTACTTCATCCCCACTCTCATTTAAGTTAAAGGAACGATTGTAAAGATGGAGGTGGAAAGGATTTTAATAAACAAAGTATACCCACAAGTTAACTGTTTTATTTTAAACATACTTAAATTCTTCACACAAACATGTCCAGCCAAGTTTTCGTTTGTGTGAAGAAAACATACTTATTTCTAAAACTCGGACCGATCGCCTAATCATTCTAAAATAACAAACTGATATGCAAAATACAATATTCTTTGAAAGTATCAAAAATATGGTAACAATTTTCAATAAAATACAACAAAAGGTAACCAGTTAAGTATTAAGTAAGACAAAAGAGATGTAACCTACGAAATGTATGAGATTTGTTAGCATAAATATAATTTCGTCACTCATAATATTACAAAGCCAAATCTAGTGTTTATAATTTATCTTCATAGCTGTTTCTATTCTTCCATTTAGCTTTTGCTATCGTCTCGACAAGCAACTATCTTTTCAGCCTCGGCCTGAAAATAAAAATACAATAGTAACTAATTGAAAATCGTGACTCCTCTCAGTCTACTACTCATCTTCATTGTTTGGACTTATTGATGGTAAAGCTTACAATAGCTCTGGAAGGAAACTATAAGAATAATAAAATAGTTCACAATGAGGATCATTTCGATTTTTAGCTGTGAATGCAGATTTATAGGGCTAAGAAATACTTAAAACACAGTGCAAAAATTTTTGTTCTACGACAAAAATTGACGAAGTTATGGCCAAATTACTAAAAAAGTTCACTGACCGCCCGGCGCGGGGACGATGACGTCATTATATCCGATCCGAACGCTGCCGGCGTACTGCGTGGATAGAAAATATTTTTTTCTAGCCAAATTATCAGTTTTAGAGAAAAACTTGTAATGACATTTATTCATCAGAATAAAGTAAGCTATCGATAGGTAATTTTTAAAAATGGAAATTGTGAAAAATAACGCAAAAAATCCATACGCTCATACGATTCAATGGCACGCAGAGACGCGATTGGGGTCTCCGCGGTGGTATATTTGGCGATTTATTCAAATAAAGTGTACATAAGTGTTGTTAGAGTCATATCTTCTTCCAAGTAAAATATAAAAATGTATACTCCAGCCGCGCGCCATCAATCTGTCTCCCTCTCGCTCCAGCCGCGCGCCATCAATCTGTCTCCCTCTCGCTCCAGCCGCGCGCCATCAATCTGTCTCCCTCTCGCTCCAGCCGCGCGCCATCTATCTGTCTCCCTCTCGCTCCAGCCGCGCGCCATCTATCTGTCTCCCTCTCGCTCCAGCCGCGCGCCATCTATCTGTCTCCCTCTCGCTCCAGCCGCGCGCCATCTATCTATCTCCCTCTCGCCCCAGCGCGCTATGTATCTATCCCGCTCGCTCACCGATGACGTCGGTGATCCTGTAGCGCGGCTCGCCGTCGTCCTCCACCAGGCGCGTCTTCACGGCCCCGACGGCGCCCAGCTTGGAGCAGGCCTCGGGCGTGAGGTACAGGTACTTGAAGCCGCGCTCGGGCCGCTCGGACCACCAGGCCACGTTGGACGAGGACGCGACCTCCTGGGTCTACCTTAGTCAGTGTCTGTCATAGGTCTAATGCTTAACTTAGTCAGTGTCTCCTATGGGTCTAACGCTTATCTTAGTCAGTGTCTCCTGTAGGTCTAGCGCTTACCTTAGTCAGTGTCTTATAGGTCTAGCACTTACCTTAGCCAGTGTCTCCTATAGGTCTAGCGTCTACCTTAGTCAGTGTCTACTATAAGTCTAGCGCTCACTCAGTCAGTGTCTCCTATAAGTCTAGCGCTCACTCAGTCAGTGTCTCCTACTGCGCCGTCTCTGTGACGTCCACCTCTCTCTTTCGCTCCAGCGCGTTATCTATCTATCTCCCTCTCGCTCCAGCCGCGCGCCATCAATCTGTCTCCCTCTCGCTCCATCCACCCGTCTCGCTCGCTCACCGATGACGTAGGTGATCTTGTACCGCTTCTCACCTTAGTGTCTCCTATAAGTCTAGCGCTCAGTCAGGTGCCCCTACTCCGTCGTCTCTGTGACGTCCATCTCTCCCTCTCCCTCTCGCCCCAGCGCGCTATCTATCTACCCATCCCGCTCACCGATGACGTCGGTGATCCTGTAGCGCGGCTCGCCGTCGTCCTCCACCAGGCGCGTCTTCACGGCCCCGACGGCGCCCAGCTTGGAGCAGGCCTCGGGCGTGAGGTACAGGTACTTGAAGCCGCGCTCGGGCCGCTCGGACCACCAGGCCACGTCGGACGAGGACTTGACTCGTGTAGGTCTAGCGCTCACCTTAGTGTCTCATAGGTCTAGCGCTCACCTTAGTCAGTGTCTCATAGGTCCAGCATTCACTCAGTCAGTGTCTCATAGGTCTAACGCTCACCTTAGTCAGTGTCCCATAGGTCTAGCGCTTACCTCAGTCAGTGTCTCATAGGTCTAGCGCTTACCTCAGTCAGTGTCTCATAGGTCTAGCGCTCACCTTAGTCAGTGTCTCAAAGGTCTAGCGCTCACCTTAGTCAGTGTCCCATAGGTCTAGCGCTTACCTTAGTCAGTGTCACATAGGTCTAGCGCTTACCTTAGTGTCTCCTATAGGTCTAGCGCTCCTCATTCTACTCCTACAAGCGCCCCCCCATGAGCCGTCTGTCTACTTTCTCCCTCTCGCTCCCGCGCTATCTATCTATCTCCCTCTCTCTCCAGCCGCGCGCCATCAATCTGTCTCCCTCTCGCTCCAGCGCGCCATCCACCCGTCTCGCTCGCTCACCGATGACGTCGGTGATCTTGTACCGCGGCTTACTTTAGTCAGTGTCTCCTATAATAGTGTCTCTAGCGCTAACTTCTCTACTCTCTACTAAGCCTCCTACAGCGCCCGAGTGCGCGCTATCTCCCTCTCGCCCCAGCGCGCTATCTATCTATCTATCCCGCTCGCTCACCGATGACGTCGGTGATCTTGTACCGCGGCTCGCCGTCGTCTTCCACTAGGCACGTCTTCACGGCCCCGACGGCGCCCAGCTTGGAGAAAGCCTCGGGCGTGAGGTACAGGTACTTGAAACCTCGCTCGGGCCGCTCGGCGTCCACCCAGGCCACGTTGAACTCGGATTTCACCTCTTCGGCCACGCCTATCCGGGCACCGGAGTTGACACTTATGTATATCTGTGGAAAAAAAGGTTTTTTTAACGAGGAAGCTCTTGGTCACTTGATGGTAAGTGATGATCAGGCCGAAGGTGGAAGCGAGCTTCACCCGGAATCCTCAACCACGGAGGAACTGGCTATCATACCTCTAACTGATGCTGTTAACATTGTTGTTATGGCGACAGACTTAGGTAAGATGGTGGTAGCTAGCCAGGCGGACTTAGAACAAGCCCTAACACCAACCAAACCGAACAGAAAAATCTGCCCCCACTGAGAATCGAACCCGGGACCTCTGCGTCTGAAGCAAGTGGTATTACTACTAGACCACAGAAGCGTTAATAAATTAAGGTTAAGGTTTTATTTTTTGTGTTCCGGAAATTGGAGTTAAGATACCCGGTTTTAGAGGATTCCGGGTGAAGCTCGCTTCCACCTTCGGCCTGATCGTCACTTTCCACAGGTGAAATGCAGGTCAAGAGCTTTCTTGTTGTGAATTAAAATAATAAATACATCAGAGTATACATTTCTGTTACAAAATGACACATTTTACTACGATATAAGTCGTCACAATTTGACTTGTGTTATATTCTGTACAATTTAAGATACATTTCATTATTGTGGCAACGCTGAAAGCTGACAAAAGTGGCTGAATCTTTGCAAACTGAAATTATAGTTAGTTCAAAGTGTAAGCGTTCAAATATATCAAAATAATAATAAACAATATGCAGCCATTATAGTACACACACTTGGGATCAAAATAACACCATGATATGAGCTAGTCTATGAATGACGAACATTTTGTCATTTGAGAATTTTTTTTCACAATTATTAAACTTATTACCCTAGAAATATTCACTTCTTAAGCAAGATTTTATAATACACCCTATCTATTTGGGGTGTAAATAACTCAGAATGTACAGTCACGGAATGGAAAGGTTCGTCAGTTTTCAAATTGATTCCTTCAACGAATCGCGAGCACATATTACCTTTTGAAACTATGTTACAGACTAATCTCGAGTTAGAGAAAATAATCTTTAACTGTTCGTCAGTAAAGTTCAAAATTATCCAGATCAAAGTTGTTTGACGATTTATCTTGTCAAGAAGATTATTATGATTGATAAACTAAAACCTTCTTGTTGGTTCAACCTGCCATTATTATTTCTATTAAATAAAAAAAACTATTGTCAATTGGTCAATGTCATCATTGCATTGCACTGATGAGATAGAAAATTAGACAAGCAAAACCTTATTTGTTAGCAAACGTCATATTTATTTAAATGTTAGCAGCACTGTTTCTTGCACTGTTATGTTGGCAGGTTTGACTCTTACAGTACCTAGTGCAAGCGAAAACCGACACTAAGGTGACGAACCTTTTCATTCTGCGACTGTACATGTATATTTTGACCAATATTGTGTATAACAATAAACAATTATTTACCCTAGGAATCTTCCGCTCTCTCGCGTACTGCGATGCCTTGTAGAACACCCAGTCTTCCTGTGGTCCGAAAGACCCCATGAAGTGCGTCAGATCGTTGGCGATCAGGATGATGTCTCGGCCATCGGGGCACTCCGGCGTGAAGAGGGTTAGACGCCACGCCACCATGCCCACCTGTGGACAAAAACATTGTATTCTTATCTCCCCAACCCGTCTGGCCAGCGTGGGGAGTGTAGGCCAAATCCTCTTGTCTCTGGTCAATTAGAGAGGGTCGTGCTAATGCAGTGGAGACTAAATGATCTGATGATGATGATTGTTTTGTTATTTATAAGCACATTATTAAAAACTTTCGCTTTCGAGGCTTATGACCGCAGTCTGTAGAACACTGTATGTGATCGCGACCCTCATCAGTGAGGGACCTAGGAAGAAAAATAATGTAATGCAAGTCCACATGCTTGGACAAATCTCACCGATTTGAACAAGCATAGGGACTTCTTTACACCATATTAAATATTTTCAGTTTTTAACCCCTAATTGCTGTTGCTTTAGTCTCTAACGCACGATGTTTTCACCTATAATTAAGTTTGCATTTAACAAGTGTCATTTTTATAGTTACTTTTGTGAAGCCTCAATGTAACCTTGTTGGTGTTCAAATAAATAAATAAACATTTAATTTTATTTTGGTCCTTCGAGCCGGATCTATAACTTCAAAAAGCCAACTTACAGTGTTCTGTCCGGGCAGCCTTGTCACTTCCACGACTCGTCTTTCGCCGTCTGGCTCTATGACTAGCTCCACACTGCTCATGACGTTGTCTGGCATCGGACCTGGATAAATAATACATTTTGTTATAGCTTAAATACAGTGACATAGCAAGCTGAAGTGATAATAGGCTGGGCACATATTTGGGGAGGCCTATGTTCTGCAGTGAACGTCCTGTGGCTGAAATCTATATAAACGCGAAAGGTCACTGACTAACTCACTCTACACGAAATCTCACAAATAACAAGTGCTAGGAGTCTCTTGCATGGGGGTTCCTTTTAGAATGTAGGTGCTCACTAAGACAGGATTTTCAAAATTCAACCCTCAAGGGGGTAAAGCGGGGTCCACGTGTACGAAATCGCGTGGGGCTCTTACGGCACTAATCCCACCTCTCGTTCCCAACACTGCAACTCTTGTGTAGCCAGGATCTACAGCTTGACCGCCAATAACACAACCAGTGAAGGCAAAGTGTGTCCCGGGGAAAAGTTAAACTGTAATTGGACCCGCAACGAAATTAATCAGAAGAACATAGGAGGAGTTCGAAGTTAAGGTTCGACTTCAAAGCGGATGACAGGTGACAAAAAAGGTTTAGTAACGTATGGGCCGTTAGGCCCAGAACAGACGGTGAAGACGCAACTGCAACGAAACTGCAACTGCTAGTTACTTTTGAGTTGCATCTACTAAGTTTCTGCCATAGCGTCCGTTGAGAGACCACACATGACGCGACCAGTTTGAAACTTTCAGTTTCATTCATCAGAATCATCAGAAAGTTGCAGTTTCGTAGCAGTTGCGTTTCAGCGTATGTTCTGGGCCTTAGTGATGAATATTTGAGGTAATGTCTCCCTGCTTTTGCATGCTCTTTCTTGTGCATGTGACTTACCGTCGACGGTTCCTTCTTCGATGCATTCTCTCCACCTCTTTTCAACGGTCTGACGGAACATGTCAGGCATGTCGTAAACGTACGTCGTGCCTTGGGACGTCGCCTGTTGTAAAATAATAATAATAAATTCTAGGTCATTTAACTCACTGCGCCATCTAGACCCAGATTGAGTTAAACTAGTGTTATAGATGTAAGGGCAATTTCACAATACGTCCGATCCGAATCCGTCGAAATACAGATCTAAAAAACTTATCTTTTTATTTTACATATTAATTATTATAGAAAACATTACGAATAATAGAAATTAATTGTGTAAATCGAACTCGGCATGTGTGCTTAGTGCGAGTTTACACCAAACGTTATCGAAAATAGCATGAAATGTATGACAGGTTATGCAGCGTCCCTAGCGGATAGTTTCAAGAACTAAAATCTTCATAAAATTTTTTGCCACACTCGCTAACAACGACGTTAAATGTAACGACACACTAAGCACACTGAAGTAGTGTAAATATACAAACAACCAATCAAATAATACAGTTTATTGAAGGCGCCCCGCATCTATATCCCTCAGCCCAAAAAATATGGTCCTTCGAGCCGGATATTTTTTTAAATATTTTAAATATGGTCCTTCGAGCCGGATATAATTTAACTTTTTTTATACTATTTTTGTAATAATTACATGAAGTAATAAGAATAAATAGCAGTATTCAGAACATACCAAGAACCGCTTCTGCTGCAGGTAGTCTTTGGTGACGTAGGGCGTGGATATCGGCAGGCCGTGCATAGGGCCTTGGCGGGCTCCGTATGAGTGGAACATTATCTGCAAGTTAAATAATTAGTTTAGAGTGAATTTGGACTTTATTGCCTTTAATTATGAGTTAAGTTTCAAAAACATGAAAAATGATTTCAAGTGTGATAAATATGAGTTTAAAGTGACAATTGAACTTGAAGTTTATAGAGTTCCAAAATACTGAACTGTCCTATCCATGACATTGACAGTGGGGCGCCACCGTCAATACCGGATCGCTGGTTCCGATTTTTGCCATGTTGGAAACCATATAGTTGAACGATGGTAGCGCCCCCCTGTCATTGAGTTTGGTGGGACAGTTCAGCGTGGGTCATCTATAGCCTTAAGACTTAAGTTTCAAAAACAATTATAGTGCTTGCAATTCACGAAGGCGAGTGAGCTTTGTGTATGTACACACGGCCACACTGTTAACTATCCATTTCCGTTTTTGTTCTTGCTCTCATCAAATGGTGATTCTTTGCGATAGAACGAGACGACATGACAGGCAATAGGTAGTTAACACTGTTGCCGATGGTACATGCACAATAACGATAGTGTAATGTCTATCAAAACTTTTGACAAACGAACAGTAGCGAGCCACTACACGTGTAAAACTCACTCGCCTTCGTGAATTGCAACAACTATACTCTTTAATGACTAAAAAAAGATTTGTCTCACTCACCACTCCTGTCCTAGGATCGGAGACCTCTTCGTAGGTGTAAATGTCCAGAGAGTAGCCGGATCCGTTGGACAAGCATAGTCTCACGTTCTTGGTAGGCGCTCCGGGTCCTATGGTGATAGGAAGTAATAAAATATAGTTAAAAATCATCTGTTATGTGGCTGAAGAGAAAGGAAACAAAATATAGGAAGCCAAAAGTCTAGAATACATGACAAAAGACAGTCACAATGTGATAAAAGTTGACTGATTACAGCTTATGCCACTGAACCAGAGTAAATACAAATGAGTAGGTCATCTTCATAGAAACGCACCGAGCGCGGTTTGTATGTGAGCGCGCCAATATACGTATGCGGCGCGCACGCACACACTGACCGGTGCAACTCCCCGCTAATCCCCGCTAAATTTTGTCAGTGTGTGCGTGCGCGCCGCATACGTGTTGGCGCGCTCACATACAAACCGCGCCCGTGCGTTCCTATGAAGTTGACCTACTCATTTGTATTTACTCTGACTGAACGGCACGCAATCAATATCTTATGTCGTAGGCAGATGTCTAAGGCCCTGTTTTCACCAAGGCAGAACGAAGTACGGAGAAGTGGAAATAAATAAATTAAATCTGATTGGTTATTCAAAACACTTCTCTGCTCCGCCTTGGTGGAACCCTGGTCTAACTGGAGGTGAAACTAGGATTATTTAAAGCCTGGTCCGTGAGCACGTAGAATCCCGTCCAACGACCCCAAGCTGCCCATCCTTGTCGCTCGCACGTAATTATGTTGCTGTCGCGCTCGCACACTCACTGCGGGCGCGCGTCGCACAGTCGCGACAGCAATATAATTACGCGCGAGCGATAAGGATGGGTAGCTTGGGGTCATTGGACGGGATTCTACGTGCTCACGGACCAGGCTTTAGCTTTCATTTTTTTTCCAAATTGGTTCATATAACAAGATCTGAGTCGACAAACACAAAAAGTAAGTTACGTTATTATATTAGGATATAACTTACCGATCCTCAGAGTGAATCTGATCTCAGCCTGCAGAACCCTGAGTTTCCACAGCCTAGGTCCGTATCTCATCACCATGCCGAGCACTGATTCTTCGATCTGAGAAATAAATTAAATTATACAATTTATTACTGAAACAGTAGGATTGGCAAAGTTAAATGGCAGTGGGCAGGGCATATAGCCACAGAATAATAATAAGTTTTACTTCGCGAAGGTATTTAAAAAAATGTATGCTCAATGTCATTAACAATATGGTGTAATTTAGCCTGTCTCAACAGTCAAGCACCATTTTGTTGACAAACGTCAGTGATCGGCACTGCGCCGAAGCTATAGGGCTGACTTCGGTAAAATGATGTGACGTGAGGTGCCAAACTGCGGAAAATGGCGGAGGAAATACATGATTTAGCATGAATAATATATTAACTACTTATTTACCTCTCAGTGTCTTGAGGCACCTTAAAAAAGTACATTCTGTGTTTTTATTATTATTTAGGCAGTTAAATACTGCACAGTATTTAGTACACCATTTTCTTTTTTTTTCCATCATACACAAAAATACGCGTGCGTGAGTCAATGTTCGCTCGTATGTGAGGCCTTGTCGAATAGTATCCTGTAGGTGGGCCATCGTGCGTGTTTTGTTTTCGATGTAAACTCGCGGAGATGAACAGGCCTGATATAGCTCGTAGAGCTGTTGGGGCAGAAAAGTTCTCGAGTGACCTCCCACTAGGTGGACCGACGATCGGGTGAAGGTCGCGGGAAGCGCAGGACCGGTCGATATGAAAATCCTTGGGAGAGTTTTTCTCGAGTAGTGGATTGTTTGGTGGAAACCGCACACCATTCATACTAATATTTAATGCGATAGTAATTATGTTAATCTGCCTATTCCCTTCTCACGTTTAAGCCATTGAGCAGATTAAAATTGGAATAGATCGTTTTGAAAAGGAAAAACAGGATAGTGTTATCCTGTTTTTTGGTGTTTTATAACAGGCAAGAGAAAAAAAAATGCCAAATGGAAATAACTTTTGATTTAATGGAGAAGAAAAGGACCGCCCTCACTCTTCCCGTGGATGTTGTAAGAGGCGACTAAGGGACAAATATGCGAGCATCAGGCCTCCCCAACCCGTCTGGCCAGCGTGGGGAGTGTAGGACAAATCCTCTTGCCTCTGGTCAATTAGAGGCGTGCTCCTGCAGTGGAGACTAAATGACCTGATGATGATGACCTTTATTAACTGACCTTAGCAGGGTCCATGATGACCGTCGGCCCGAAGTTCAAGAAGATGTGGTTGCAATCGGTCCTCTTTGCTAGCGGGTGAGAGAATGCCACTTCGAGTTCGTCCATAGCCTCTAGCAACACCCTGTAGATAAAGTTTTAGTAAGTATACAAATAAAATCTATCAGGTATTTTCAAATGGGGAATTATAAAACGAGCGACTAAAAAAAAACTTTGCGACTGATGATGGCATACTGTTTTAATACCTTGAGCGGTATGAATTTGAGTAAGCGAAAAATTAACCAAACTAACGACGAATATTGATAAATAATAAAATCCAGAACGAGCTTACAAAATGTGGGTTTTGATTATTACATTTCAGACATAAAAATACTATCCGGGCGACTAAATTACTAAGTGAGCGACTAGAAATACAGAGAGGGCAACTTTAATATGAAGATACATTAGATTTTTCTAATTGAGGTTTTACTGAACGAACTACAAAAAAGTTAATTTNGTGAATTGTAAGTATCGCCGGATGTGCCCTCAGAGGAACTAAAACTTTAGCGATAATTTTAAGTTCAAAAATTCGCGCCTATTGAATAAAAAGAGTGATAGTCTATGGCTTAAAGTATTCAAAATCAGGTATCCGAACTTATTAATGTAAAAAAAACAAAATGTCACTGTCAAATTATCATTTTTCTCTGACAAGGTGGTTCTTTCGAGAGGACGTGATGTACGATTAATTTTTTTTCTTCTCGTAAACGTAGTTTAATTGAAAAACTAACCAGTATAATTTAAGTTAAAATACTGCTAAACAAGCAAAAAAAATTTTTTACCAATTCGAAGAAGTTTTGTAAGATTTTTTTTCGTTTGAAAATAATAGTTCTTTGCAAGGAACATTCGGTCTTGATGGTGAAAGTTTTATTTTTGTATATTTTTTCTATTAAGATGGATTGAATATTGGACTTTTAAAATTATGATATGATTGAGAAAATTTACCATGAGAACGTTCTGATTTTTAGTTTAAGAAATATTATAATTAACATGAATATTCACTTTACTTCTTACACATACTAACCTATCATTATTGTATGTTATAAAACCGATAGTACTTTTAAAAGTACTAATAATGAAACATTAAATAAAATTAAAATACTTGTGCCTTTTCAGTTACATTTATTTATATCATTATTGTAACTTTATGTAGTATTAATTTATTAAGGAGGTTACATTTATGATAAGATAAGATAAGATAAGATAATTTATTTATTTGCTTAAAACATGGTATACATATGTTTTACTTTAAAGTATAAAATACAATTTATTTACTTTTTCTTTTTAAAGTCTGTAATACCGAATGTTCTTTTAAGAGAAAACATTTTTTTATTATTTTTTACCTAAAATAAGCTCTATGCACTATTATATAGGGTCCCTGAAAATATGGGTGCAAAAGAAAATCTCTAACATAGAAAATTTTTTACTCGAAGTGCTCGGCGTTTACGACTTCAAATTGTTCGTTCTTCTGAAAGCACATTCGGCGATACTTAGAAGTCGACAAAATTTGCTCTTCGGTCTTACGAGGTTAAAGAAAAACACATTTNACCGCCACTGGAAGCAAAACTGATACCTATTGGACAAAAAAGAAAACGAGGCCGGCCCGCTAAGTCCAAGCCAGCACTTATCATACAGTGACGATGAGTAGGTAGAGCTCCTCAATCCTCATAGGTACCAATCAATGAACCTTATTAATAAGATTACTTTTTTTTGGGTTGACAGAAGCGACTTACATTTTATTTTGTTTTTTTTTTGTTGATTCGATTTAAGAAAATACAAATTTATTTCATTTTTCGTAATACATTGTTTCATTTGATTACCTACCCTTAAATTTTAATGATTTTTTTTTTCGCTACTAGAATAGTGTTCCGTCAAATATTTATTTCAAAGATCATTTATTTTTATTTAAATGTGGGCTCATAATACGCTGCTCATAATAGTATTTTTCAAAGTAGTTTTTGCATTCGAAACACTTCATTAAAGTTAAAAATACCGCTCAGTATAAAAAAATCTTTTGCCAAATATTGAAAAAAATGCAGGACTTTACGTTGACACTCAATCAAATATTAGGTCGCTCAAATATTATGAAGCTTCTCATTTTGTATTTTAAGGAACTCAATTCTTTTTTGTAAGTTGCTGCTCTTTTGATTTTTCGTCACTCGCACTCAGTCGCTCACTTAGTAATTCTTTAGCCCACATTAATTATTTTTGACACTTACAACATAAATTTATAGTCACTCGTTTAAATACTACCCTTTTCAAATCATATCAAATTTATTTTTTTGCCTAATTCCAGGTACACAGTATATTATTATTTACCATCTCCCTCGTTAGAAAACATATTCTTCAGTGAAAAATGTGCCAAAATGGTCATTTGATGGTTGAAAAAAATATAGCTGGACAACACTGAGCTGTCTCAGATATGACGTTGACAGGAATGATTTTCATAATGACCGGTTGCGTCCTGCATCCAGCGCCTTCCTGCTATTTTTATGAGCCACATTATAATATTGTTTTATTTTTGTTCATTTTTTTTTAAATGTTCCTTCGTATACAAATCTATACAAATGTCATACATTGTCCATGTCAATGATCATGGTCCTTTGAGCCAGATACTGCATGATTTTTACAACAAAAATTACCTTTCGCCCTCGTTCTGTAGGTACTCGAAACTGGCCTCCTTGGTGATGAGGTCTTGATGCCTGATGATGGACCGGATGAAGAAACGGTAGTCTGTCACTTCCTGGCCCTTCTTCACCTGTGGACAATGCCATTAATCATTAATGATTTCTGTGGAAATGATTCCTAAACCGTCATTATAATTAATTTACAACACTTTCGCACTAATACAAACAGTATTAATTGCACATCTTTGCAAATATCTGTTTCTTACCTTTGCCATGCGCGGTGTATGAATCTTTACAAAGATCTTTGCAAACATCTGGACAAACATCTTAACACATGTCTGTTGTTACTAACCTTGGCCTTTGTTATATATGAATAAAAAGAGTATTCTTGGTACTTTCTATTTATTTCTAAAGCACACGTAATACAGGCCGACATTGCCCAAGAGGAAGAGAGTGATGAATCCACAGACAATATAAAGTTATGGTCTAATACCAAAGATATCATAAAGCATCAAAGATATCATAAAGTATGTATCGAGTATACAACATCCCCCGCTCTAACATAAAATTTAAGTTACACAGAATTACACAAAATCTTTAAAACGTTGGGGTTTTCTAATTTGCCTGCCAGATCTAGTAGTATAATAGTTAGAACTTATATTAGGTACACTATCAGAAGTTACATTATTTTCAAACTGTAATTTTTGTTCATTTCTATCACATTTTACATCATAGTCATCCAAAAAATTATCTGTTTTAATCTTTAGTTTATTTGTACTTTTATTTATATGTTTACTGTTTCTTACTACACAATTCCCCTCTGTATTTAATACTTTATATGACCTAGGTCCCACTTTACTCATTATTTTCCCTGATTTCCACTCTCTCTCTGGTACATTTTGAATCGTTACATTTTCTCCCATAGCAAAATCATGTTTACATTTAGCAGTTTTATCATAGTTAATTTTAGACTTATTTTTAACAATAGACATCTTATCTTGAACATGTTTAGGTATGTTAGGTTTCAAAATATTTTTAGAACAAGGTAAGTTAGTTCTCAAAAGACGGTTCATTAGTAATTCAGAAGGGCTATACTCCAACCCTGCTACAGGTGTAGTCCTGTAGTGTAACAAACCCAAATGAAAATCAGTGTTTGTGTCATTACATTTTCTCATAATACCTTTCACTATACCTACAGCCTTCTCTGCCATTCCATTCGACTGAGGATATCTAGGACTTGAATTTATTAACTTTATCTCCCATTCATTTGCAAACTCTCTAAATTTGTAACTATTAAAAGGCATATTATCACTCATAACATACTTAGGTATACCATGCATTCCAAAAATTTGTTTACACTTTTGAATAACTTCTTCTGCAGTTTTACTTTTTAACAATTTAACTTCTATCCATTTAGAGTAGTAATCTATTAAAACAAGATAATCTTTAGTTCCAAAATGACAAATATCCATAGCTACTTTCATAAACGGAAGTTCTGGAATTTCATGTGACATGAGTGGTTCTTTAGTATTCGAGTTTCTATATTTTTCACAAGTAGTACAATTTAACACAAACTGTCTCGATGTCACATGACATTCCAGGCCAGTACATTACTTTCCTGCCTCTCAATTTACATTTAACAACTCCTGCATGACCTTGATGTATGCGACTCAACATTTCATTTCTCATCACTCTAGGTATCATCAATCTATCTTTGTAATATAAAATGTTGTCTTTCACAGTAACATCCTCTTTCAATTTAAATATAGTTTTTAACTCCTTGTCCTGAATATTCCTATCACTATTTGGCCATCCTATCTCACACCAAGTCAAAATCTGTTTAAAATTATTGTCAAGTCCAGTATTGTTTTGCAATTGTTGCAATTTCATGTCCGAAATAGGTAAATCATTGTCAAATCCGTGTATTAAGTCCTGCTCTATAGTATGAACTAATTCAGTTAAAGTAGGCTCTTCTTTACTATTATTTTGAATAAAATTTCTAGACAAATAGTCAGCTATAAACATTTTTTCTCCAGGTATGTATTTAATAGTGAATTTATACTTTAACAATTTGAGTACCATTCTTTGCAATCTTGCTGAAATTTTATTTAAATCTTTATTTATTATGGCCACTAGAGGCTTATGATCTGTCTCAATTATAATTTCTCTACCGTAAACAAACTGATGGTACTTTTCCATTGCAGCACAAATAGCAAAAAGTTCTTTTTCTATAGGAGCCCACCTAGTTTGACTTTCAGTATAACATCTGGAATAAAAAGAAATTGGTTTCCCATCCTGAAGTAAACATGCACCTATTCCTCCTTTAGAACTGTCTGTTTGCAATGTTAATGTTCCTTTTTTCTTTAAAATAGCTAATGTTGGTGTACAACTTAATTTTTCTTTTATTTCCTTAAATGCTAATGTATGATTGGAATCCCAAATCCATTCACTATTCTTTTTCAACAAATTTCTTAAAGGTTCAGTACTTTTTGAGTAATTTGGTATGAATTTACTTAGGTAATTACACATTCCTAGAAATTTTTGTAGTTGTTTTATGTTTTTTGGTTCTTCTAACTTTAAAATAGCCTGAACGTGATCCTGGTCAACTCTTATGCCTTCTTTAGAAATGTATAAACCTACATATTTCACGTGATCTTTCTTAAACTGTAATTTTGTGCTATTAAATTTAACATTGTGCTCTCTGGCTCTTTTTATCACTTGAGACAAAATTTTATCATGCTCAGCTGTATTTTTTCCCCCAATTATTATGTCATCGTAAAATATGTGTACTCCCATTATATCACCAAAAATAGTGTTGTTTATTTTCTGTAATACCTCTGGGGCTGATGTAATGCCGAAAGGTAATCTATTAAATCTATACCTGCCAAAGGGTGTTCCAAACGTACACAGTTTACTCTCATCATCTAGTAAAATTTGAAAAAACCCATCTTTCATGTCTAAGACTGTAAAAATTTCCTTCCCCGCTAAACTATTATATATTTCCTCTGGTGATGGTATTTGGTAATTTTCCCTCATAATATATTTATTTAATTCTTTTGGATCCAAACATAACCTCAAAGACTTATTAGGTTTTTCCACTATAACCAAATTATTACACCATTCAGTCGGGCCACTCACTTTTTGTATTATACCTCTACTTTCATAACTATCCAAAGTTTCTTTCAGTCTATCTTTCAAAGCATCTGGCACTCTTCTAATAGGTTTCACAACAGGGCATGCATCCTCTCTCACTTTAATTTGATATTTTCCTATACTTCCTAACCCTTTAAAAACATCTTCATTTTCTTTAATAAATGCGGTTCTATCACAATCTATAGTATTTACTTGTTTTAAATCCTCTAACCTTTTCACTAAATTTAGCCTCATACAATCTGGTAATCCAATAACTGGTTGAACAGGTAAGTCAATCACAGTGAAATTAAGTTTCTCTCTTTTACAATTTAACTCACAATCTAACTCCACAGTACCTACCGTTTGTAACCTTTGCTTATTGTACACAAGTAACACTGTTTGTGAATCTTTCAATACACTATTACCTTTAATTTTCTTATAAAGTTGTAACGGTAATGTGTTACAGTCAGCACCAGTATCTAATTTGAACTTTACCTCTATATTATTAATTTTCAATATTTCCAACCAACTTTGTGACTTAACACTGTCTATAGTAACTATACTACCTAAGTTATAGTCCTCACTAGCACTTGAGCAATCCCGATCTTGAGCGACTTCATGTATCTTCTTTTCCTTCTTGTTTCCGGTCCCTTGTTTGTAGCTTTTGTTCTTGTTTCTGCACATAGACGCGAAGTGGTTGTACTTGTTGCATATTTTGCATTTTCTTCCGTAGGCCGGACAAGCTTTAGGCAAATGTATTTTTCCACAGTAGTTACATTCCTTTTGCTTCATTCTCCTTATCATGTCTAGCCTTTCTCTATTTTGTCCTTCAATGATGTTAACTTGATCTTTACCCAACTCCACAGTTCTACATAATTCTGTTGCTTTTTTCAGATCAAACTGCTCCAACCGAAGTAATCTTTCTTTTATGCTCGTATCCTTACATCCAATAATTATCACCATGATAGTCATTCTTTCAAACAGTTCTCCCAGTTCACATTTCTTGGCCTGGTTTATTGTCCTTGTGATGAAATGGTCAATGCTCTCCTGTTCCTCTTGCTTCATTCTGAGAAGTTCATATGTGTGGATAGTCAGTCCTTTTCTCGGCTCTGAGTAATTGTCAAACAGCTCCAATACGTCGTCCAATGTTTCTTCCACTTTAGGTTGGTCTCCATCTTTGCTCTTGGCGGCATTGTAGATCTCCACGCCTTCCGTTCCAGCGCAATTAAGAAATATTGCTATTTTCCTTGACTCTGTCGCCGTTGAAAGTCCAATCGCCTCGAGATACAACAGAAACATTTGTCTGAATTGTTTCCAGTTGTTATTTCGTCCCGAAATAAGCAAGTTTCTTGGCGGTTGTAGGGCCTCCATGTTTGGTTGTAGGGCACGCCGCGAGGTCAGTTTTTGTAAAACGCCGTATCTTCGTAACACTGAAGTAATTCTTATTTCCCACTTGAGGGTTGCTTCCTGGTGTATTGTTTAACACCTGACACCATGTTATATATGAATAAAAAGAGTATTCTTGGTACTTGCAGTTTATTTCTAAAGCACACGTAATACAGGCAGACATTGCCCAAGAGGAAGAGAGTGATGAATCCACAGACAATATAAAGTTATGGTCTAATACCAAAGATATCATAAAGCATCAAAGATATCATAAAGTATGTATCGAGTATACAACAGCGATACGTTCACTAGCTCTCACGTCTATCACAGTCTTTCCCAAAGTGGGCGATAACGCCCCCTTGTGGGCGCTGCAGGCTTAAAGGGGGGCGGTAAGAGACCCAGAATCAAAATCGGGACGTTGTGTAGAGGCTTGGGAGGCGTCATCTACTAGGAGGACTCTTAGACACCGACTGAGCTCGACTCTTGACTACAAAAATGGGGGGCGCTAAAAAATAATTTATTCTCAAAGTGGGCAGTAGACTAAATAAGTTTGGGAACCCCTGGTCTATCACGTCATAATGTCACCCCTCCTGTGCCCTAACTCAAACACTCACTCAGTTACGCGTTAGTCCAGAGCCCCGATTACGGTAACTTTTAACGTTTCCAATCCAGACGCGCTTCATCGATTCTGCGATACGATTGGTCAAAACAGCTGACGTACGCTGTTGAACGACCAATCGTATCGCAGAATCGAGAAGCGTGTCTGGATTGGAAACGTTAAAAATTACCGTAATCGGGGCTCTGTATTGAACTACTTTAGCTCAACTTCAAACACTCCAAAACATCAGGGACCGTATCACTCCGATGCCTACACAGCATCCTCAACAGATGGAGTTTCTTATCATTAGTCTTCGAAGACTCCAGCTCATACAGCGTACAGAGGTTGATAAGTAGGGATTCGTTGAGGCCTCTCTCGGGGTTGGAGTTGATGGCTTTCTGCAGGACCGCGATGGCTTCCTTGAGGCGGCCCATGTAGAGTAGGCAGACGGCTATGTTGTTCGCTACCTGCGAGTTGAAATAGAAAATTCGTTAGTTTGTACAACACAGGAAAAATAACTGAGAGCACAGATCATAAAGGTTTTTTTTTTTTTTTCAGGAAAAGACACGTCATAAAATATGACATTCCTTCAAGTCAATGGGGGCGTTTGACGGATAAAAGCGCATAATTATGCAAAATAGCGACCACTACAACAGTTTTCGGCGAGGACACGTTTGCTAACTTCATAGTGACGTGTTTCACACATTTTTAGCAGTGACAGCGCTTAGCGATCGTCATTTTGCTTACAAGCGCTTTTTTACGCCAAAGGCCCCCATTGTTTTGATTGTATTTTTTTATTTAATGATTGAACCTAGTTCGTTTATATAATTATAGAGGTCGTTAGGGGCGGAAAAAGTGTTGTCAGAAATTGCCATAGACGTTTCCAAAGCGTAGTCTTATTTCTTTTTTGAACCATGGATTCAATTCAATTGTGGGACACTTAAGGAATCAAACCCAGAACCCCCAAGTCTCTTAAGACTGAAGACTATTATAACTAAGATAAGCAACAACAATCTCACCATAATATTGGTAGGTTCTTGATCAGCGGCCGTCGCGAAATTGTTGTACGCGTCCTGGTACTTCCCGTTGGCGATGTCGATGAGTCCCATATCCACATACTCCCGGACGTCTGGCGTGGGGCATCTTAAAAGGACAAGTCAAACATTATATTTTATTGTGTCAAGGAAATAATAACTACCTAAAGCAGGAATTGAACCCACGACCTTTCGCTTGCCGGGCGACTGCTTTTCCATTTGAGGGCTTAGTGTGTTTACATCAAATGTCGTCATCAAGCGCGCGTAAAAAAAAAAATGTATGGATTGTATAGCGCCCCTAGCGGAAACTTTCAAGAACTAAAATTATCATATATTTCTTTAACGCGTTCACTAGTGAGGAGTGTGATGAACGCAACTACGGACCTAGTAGGAAGTGTGGAAGTGTCTGTCAATTACCTAACTGAATTGTCAATTTCAATCTAGGTATATGGTCGTAAAATTACTGTATTTGTACTCTCATTACTTTTGGTCGTGTCTACTTATCGGGAAAAGCTCTATCAAGCGAGTGCCTCTTGTGAGAGAGACATCCGACACACTAAGGCTAAGAACTCACGACGCGATTTTCACCCGCATACAACCGCGCCCGCTGCGGGCGAAAACCGCATCGTGAGTTGTGCATTAGTTTTTACATAAGTATCTGCATTCTACAGAAGCTGCGGGCCCGCAACCGTGACAAACGCGTCATGAGTTCTTAACCTAAGCCCTCAGGGGGCGTAGTGTGAGTTTACGTCAAACGCATTCGATGTCGGCTTCACGAAAGCACGCATCGTTTGTAAATGCGTTACTTAATGATCTGACTCTTCAATACAAGCGGCGCCGTCTGTGCCTGCGGTGACGTCACATCACTCACATGTGGTGGCGCGCCTCCCTGCCCGCGCCGCTCTGACGTGTCCGGCGAGCAGCCACAGCCGGCAGAGGGCGCTGGAGACAGCTCGCGTCAGCTGTGACGTCACTCACATGTGGTGGCGCGCCTTCCTGCCCACGTCGAGCTGCGCCCGCGCCGCTCTGACGTGTCCGGCGAGCAGCCACAGCCGGCAGAGGGCGCTGGAGATGGCTCGCGTCAGCTGTGACGTCACTCACATGTGGTGGCGCGCCTCCCTGCCCGCGTCGAGCTGCGCCCGCGCCGCTCTGACGTGTCCGGCGAGCAGCCACAGCCGGCAGAGGGCGCTGGAGATGGCTCGCTTCTGGCTCGGGGTTGATGCTTCGGCTTGGAGGGAGGTTAGGATCTTGCCGGCTAGGCGGTAATCCTGGGAAACAAATTAAATTGACGTTAATAGGACATCCATCCCTAATGCCTTTTCATCTTCTGTGTACTTTTTATATTTCGATTTATTACTTCCATAAATAAATAATCACTTCAGCCTAGCCGTACTAATACTAATTCTACTTGTTAATCGTTATTCTTTCCCCCACAGGACAGGCAATGCCTAGTGTGGAGGTCTGTCTTTTAGTTATTGTATTGTCTGATTCTGACAATAAATATATTTTCATTTTTCGTTTTGATAACTGCTGTAAGATAGCCTCTTTTGTCAGTTCATAAAAGGTACTTCGAAAAGCTTGATATAGAGCTTCAGGAGCTTACTAGCTGTCTCCAAATAACAAGATGAACTGCAATTTGTTTGTTGCGGTTTTTAGAAAATATCAAAGAAAACTAAAATAATAATTTAACTGGAGTCCCTTTGATCACCCAGGTCATCTTATCCATAGGTGATCAAAGGACACCAAACTGTCACTTGGAGTCCGCCAGGTGATCAAAGTGGAATAGACCATGTTATCATCCATCCATACCATCGAATTTTCAGTAGGAGATTCCCGAGGAAGTTAGAAAATCATGTTACCTTCAAAGTGATAGCACAGTTGACAATAGAATGCAGAACCCTAGTCTCCCGGCCGCTCCACAGTCGTATAGACTCGGCTTTATCCTGCTCAGAAGTTAGGACTCCCGTGCCGTCTTCTGTCTTGCCCTCGCGCAGGTTTGATAGCATCTGTGGATTTAGATGGCGTTAGTATAGTCCAAAGATTTTGAAACGTCAAGTCAAAATCAAAATCTGACAACCCAGTATTGATAGCAGCGCCCTCCCACTAATGACACAATTATATTATGGTTGTCCAACGTGGCAATAATCTTAACTAATAATCAGGTATTGATAGCAGCGCCCTCCTGACAATGTCATAGCTGGAACGGTTCAGTGTAGATCATCTTAATCAATTTTGACAGAAGTCAATAGGAAACCGTAAAATCCCCGCAGACTTACAGAATTAATCAGTCGATAGTTTAGTCTGCTTTTTGTATGAGATATCGGACTGATATCAAATCGGTGTACTGAGCGCACTTTCATACATGTTCATACTGATTAACAGCCGGGTCGGGTAGTTAATCAGAATAAACTTGAAAGGCAGGTAGGTTCCTCATACAAAAGAACTCCCTAAACAGAACTAGGGTAGAGACAGTCCTGCCAAAAAAAAAACAGGGTAGAATTGTGGACCTTATTACCTTCTGTATAACGTCGATCATCGCGTACAGCCTGTCCACAGCCTCCTCGGCCTTCCCGACGTGTCCTGGGAGCTCAGCTACTAGCAGCCTGAGAGAGAACGGAACTAGACTCCCGGTACGGCCTTCGTATGTGTCTGGATAGAACTATAGACTTTATTCCCTTCAGAATAACGTCGACTTTCGCATCAACTTGCGCACCGTCTCACTAATCTCTGAGTGTGGCCCTCATACCTGTCTAGATGCAACTGTATACCCTATTACCTTCTGTATAACGTCGATCATCGCGTACAGCCTGTCCACGGCCTCCTCGGCCTTCCCGACGTGTCCTGGCAGCTCAGCCACTAGCAACCTTAGTGAGAACGGGTCTAGGCTCCTGGTACGGCCTTCATATGTGTCTGGATAGAACTATAGACTTTATTCCCTTCAGAATAACGTCGATTTTCGCATCAACTTGCGCACCGTCTCACTAATCTCTGAGTGTGGCCCTCATACCTGTCTAGATGCAACTGTATACCCTATTACCTTCTGTATAACGTCAGTTATCGCTTACAGCCAGTCCAAGGGCACACAGACTCGTTCCGGCTCTCGTTCCTGTCTGGATAGTACTGTGGACCTTATTACCTGCTTTATAACGTCAGTTATCGAATACAACTAGTTCATGGTCTCAATAATCTCCGAGTACAGCTCTCATACATATCTAGATGCAATTGTGCACTCTATTACCTTCTGAATAACGTCGATCATCGCGTACAGCCTGTCCACAGCCTCCTCAGCCTTCCCGACGTGTCCCGGGAGTTCAGCCACTAGCAACCTTAGTGAGAACGGGACTAGGCTCCCGGTACGGCCCTCGTATGTGTCTGGATAGAACTGTGGACATGTTTAAATTAGTTTAGAACTTCATTCTTTTGGTTTCATCATCATTTCAGCCAAAGGACGTCCACTGCTGAACATAATAGGCCTCCCCCAAAGATTTCCACATCGCCTTGCCTTGGTAGTTTCGTCCTGCTACCTTTATGAGGTCATCAGGCCTCTTTTTGTTGTAAGGTTCAAAATCATTGCAGGAATATGTCATTTTGTAGCCGAGTGATATATGCTCTTCACTCTACATACAATAGTACAAAGACGGTTGTTGACAGACCAATAAAATAGACAAAAAGAGGAAACTGTTACAAAAATTACATACATAAAATATAATATAGCTCGTAGAGATGTTGGCCGTTGGGGCAGAAAAGTTGTCGAGTGGCGACCCTGGGCCGGAAAACGTAGCGTGGGCACTGGGCGGCCCCGCCTTAGGTGGACCGTCGATCTGGTGAAGAGGAACGCGGGAAGAGCCTGGATGTGGGCAGCGCAGGAACGGTCATTATGGAAATCCTTGGGGGAGGCCTTTGTACAGCAGTGGACGTCATTTGGCTGAAACGATCATTTACAAATAAACAACGTAATAAATACCTCATAGAACATGTCAGGCTTGCTAAAGTCCCCGAACGGCTCGGCCTCCTTCACCAGAGGCTCGTGGAGACGGATCCTCAGCATCACAGCGAACCTCGTCAGCCAAAGCTGCAGCGTGCGCGGCGTGTGCTTGGTCTGCCGATGCATGCGGCCTACACCTGGTCACAAGTGTCACAACGAATAAGATAAATAAAATAATAAATAATAAAATAAAAACATTGCTTGCGAGGCTAAAGTCTGGTCTGGTGCGAGCGCGACAGTAATATAATTACGCGCGAGCGATAAGGATGGGTAGCTCGGGGTCATTGGACGAAATTCTACGCGCTCGGCGAACGGAATTTAGCTTAGTACAAGTCTCTGACGGCTCAGCCTTCATCAGAAGCTCGTGAAGGATACTAAGCATCTCAGCGAATCACGTCAGCCAGAGTTGTAGCGTGCGCGGCGTGTGCTTGGTCTGCCGGTGCATGCGCCCTACACCTGGTCACAAGTGTCACAACGAATAAGATCACAGAAAAGGGAGATGTGACAAGGGGGCGGGGCCGATATCGCAGCAATATGCCCATAAACAGAACACATTGCTCGTGAAAGCAATGATGACAGCAGCGACGTCATAATGTAAACAGTTTACATTGCTTGCGCAGTACTAAAGATTATTCGAACGTTAAGAACTAATACCGCCTCCTCCACCTCTTGGAGGCACTTGCTCGAAGCCACAAGCGCGAAAGACACTTGCCCGAAGTCACAAGCGCGAAGACACTTGCCCGAAGTCACAAGCGCGAAGACACTTGCCCGAAGTCACAAGCGCGAAAGACACTTGCCCGAAGTCACAAGCGCGAAAGACACTTGCCTGAAGTCACACGCAGCGCGCCCGTTGAGCTTGCTCTGTGCCACTCCGCTGTTAGCTCGCAGTGTCCCTGTCCTCCGAAGGGTCTGTCGTCTCACCCTGTCCAGCGGCCGCTAGCAGCCCAGCAGTGAGGTTGACGGCGGCGCGGAAGTAGCCAGTCCGCAGCAGCTCCCTATTGCTTGCGCGAAAGACACTTGCGCAAACGGACGCTTGCGCAAAAGACACTTGCCCAAAAGACACTAGCGCGTAAGACACCTCATTGAAGTCACGAGCGCGAAAGACACATGCCTGAGTCACATGCAGCGCGCCCGTTGCACGTTTCACTGCGAGCTCCTAAAGAAAGTACCATCCCACTCTAGTTAACAGCGCTCCGCTGTCTCGCTCACCCTGTCCAGCGGCCGCTAGCAGCCCGGCAGTGAGGTTGACGGCGGCGCGGAAGTAGCCAGTCAAGACAAGAGCGAAAGACACTGGGGCGAAGACACTGGGGCGAAGACACTGGCGTGGAAAGACACTTGCGCGCATAGACGCTTGCGCGTAAGACACTCGGGCGAAAGACACTTGCGCGAAAGACATTAGCGCACATGGACGCTTGCGCGTAAGACACTCGGGCGAAAGACACTTGCGCCTATAGACACTTGCCTGAGTCCCCTGGAGCGCGCCCGTTGGGCACAGAGCACTGTGCCACTTCGCTGTCAGCTTGCAGTGTCCCTGTCTCCTAAGGGTCTCACCCTGTCCAGCGGCCGCTAGCAGCCCAGCGAAAGACACTAGCGCGAGACGCTTGCGTGAATGACACTTGCCTGAAGTCACACGCAGCGAGCCCGTTGAGCTTGCTCTGTGCCACTTCGCTGTTCGCTTGCAGTGTCCCTGTCTACTAAGAGACGTGTATCGCTGTCTCGCTCACCCTGTCCAGCGGCCGCTAGCAGCTCGGCGGCGAGGTTGACGGCGGCGCGGAAGTAGCCAGTCCGCAGCAGCTTTCTATTGTGATCTCACTCTAGCGCTCTAAGGAAGTGTAGTTAGACGTAACGAGGTACTTCACCGCTACCTCTTGGAGGCGGCGGCCTGAGAGGAAGGCGCGCGAACACAAGAGCGAAAGACACTGGGGCGAAGACACAAGCGTGGAAAGACACTTGCGCGCATAGACGCTTGCGCGTAAGACACTCGGGCGAAAGACACTTGCGGGAATAGATGCTTGCGCGAAAGACACTTGTGTGAAAGACACATGCGCTAAAGACACTTGCGCGAAAGACACTTGCGAGCGAAAGATACTAACGCGAAAGACACTTGCTGAAAGTCAACCAAGACGCGCGCGTTGAGCTTATTCTATGATTCTTCACTGCCACCACTTGGAGTGTGTGTAGCTCCTAAGGGAAGTATCTGCCATCTCACTTTAGCCAACAGCGCTCCAAGGAAGTGTATCTCTGTCGTCTCACCCTGTCCAGCGGCCGCTAGCAGCCCGGCAGTGAGGTTGACGGCGGCGCGGAAGTAGCCAGTCCGCAGCAGCTCGCGCAGCCCGGCCTCGTCGCGGCTCACGTGCTCCGCGCGCACCACGCCGCGCGCGCCCGCCGAGCTCACGCCGAGGTACTTCACTGCTGCCTCTTGGAGGCGGCGGCCTGGGAGGAAGGCGCGAAGACACGAGCGGAGAGACACTGGGGCGAAGACACAAGCGCGAAAAGACACTTGCGCGCATGGACGCTAGCATGAAACACTTGCGCGAAAGACACTTGGGCGAAGACACAAGTGGGAAAGACACTTGCGTGAAAGACAGTTGCGCGAAAAGACACTTGAGCGTGTGGACGCTTGCGCGTAAGACACTCGAGCGAAAGACACTTGCGGGAACGGACGCTTGCGCGAAAGACACTTGCGAGCGAAAGATACTAACGCGAAAGACACTTGCACGAAAGACACTAGCGCCAAAGACACTTGCTGAAAGTCATAACCAAGACGCGCGCGTTGAGCTTATTCTATGATTCTTCACTGCCACCTCTTGGAGTGTGTGTAGCTCCTAAGGGAAGTATCTGCCATCTCACTCTAGCCAACAGCGCTCTAAGGAAGTGTATCGCTGTCTCGCTCACCCTGTCCAGCGGCCGCTAGCAGCCCGGCAGTGACGTTGACGGCGGCGCGGAAGTAGCCAGTCCGCAGCAGCTCCCTATTGTGGTCTCACTCTAGCGCTCTAAGGCAGTGTATCTCTATCTCACCCTGTCCAGCGGCCGCTAGCAGCCCGGCAGTGAGGTTGACGGCGGCGCGGAAGTAGCCAGTCCGCAGCAGCTCGCGCAGCCCGGCCTCGTCGCGGCTCACGTGCTCCGCGCGCACCACGCCGCGCGCGCCCGCCGAGCTCACGCCGAGGTACTTTACTGCTGCCTCTTGGAGGCGGCGGCCTGGGAGGAGGGCGCGCGAAGACAAGAGCGGAGAGACACTGGGGCGAAGACACAAGCGCGAAAGATACTAACGCGGAAGACACCAGCATGAAACACTTGCGCGAAAGACACTAGAGCATAAGACACTTGCGCGAAAGATACTTGTGCAAAAGACACTTGCGCGCATGGACGCTAGCATGAAACACTTGCGCGAAAGACACTTGGGCGAAGACACAAGTGGGAAAGACACTTGCGCGAAAAGACGCTTGCGCAAAAGACNTAGCAGCACTGTTTCTTGCACTGTTATGTTGGCAGGTTTGACTCTTACAGTACCTAGTGCAAGCGAAAACCGACACTAAGGTGACGAACCTTTTCATTCCGCGACTGTACAAAAATTTGTACAAGTAATTTACAAACTTAAAAACTAAACTATACAAAAAAAAATGCAATATTTAAAAAAAAGGAAAATAAAAGTTAAATTAAAAAAGTATCCCTATCCCCAGATCTGTCGGTGAGGTTAGCGGTGCCCAAAAGGCTGGCAGCGTTTCCGCGTTGGATCGCTAGGCTTAAACGCTGGCCAAGGTAGAACCCGGCCTTCTGGTTACCGGTAACCTCGATGCTGCGGGAGGAAAGCTCAGTGAAAAGCTTTTTGGCCTCCGGGCCCCAAGGTCCCAGTGTTTCCACGCCGAAAGGTACAAAACGGTAGCAGCTGTCTGATTACAACTTTAATATTAGTCACTATCGAGTTGTTAGGCGCAGCGGCAGATGCGGTAGTGGAAGTATTTATTATTTTGTTCATAGAAATTCAATTTGACCATATAGAAAACGAGTTAATAAAAGTTTATTACTAATAATGCTTCGGGCGTTCCATTAAGTTAAGATCCATTATTATTACGTAAAGTAGAGCTATTTCTGATTGTGTGCTGTAATATTTCTTTGATTGATGAAAAGTTTATAGGTTTGTCTTTTTGAGTAATTATGATTTTAGTTATAGCATTGGTTAAAATGGTCATAAAAAAGTCTGATTTAGTCAAGTTTTGTACTTGTGTTTCAATGTTTCTCATTGTTAGTTGCGGGAATGAATTTTCGTTAAATAAATCTGAAAATTTGGTTGTTTATGATTTAATTTTGTTTTCATCGATTTTTTTGGGGACACGTATTAGATATTGCTTTGTGTTACATTTGGCGGTTTTGGGATCCTCTTTGCAGTTTTTGAAATCATGATTTTGTGTACAGACGGAGCACACTTCTGCATTTTTACATTATTTGGCAATGTGCCCAAACTTAAGACAATGTAAACGTTGCTTTACTGGCGGGAGGTAAACACTGACCTCGTACCTCCAGGAGTTGAGGTACACGTAATGTGGTAGTTCCGTCGATGCCAAGGTAACGGCGACAGTCTGAGTAGGCTAATATGACACCGAACCACCCTCGACCCTCGCTTCGCACGCGACGCATGAATCGCCTGACCTGTAAGTTAAACTGTCGTAAAAACCATGACAGTCTTGAGGTATAACTTGTTTTAACTGTTGCAAATGATTGTATTTAGTTTGTGAGATTGGCAGTGGTGCGGTATAGAGCGATCTTTCAACTGTTGGAGGAATCTTTTTTGGACGTCGTGGCAAAGGCTCCAACTCATCATCAAAGTTCAACTTGTGTTCTATGGTGCCATCAGGATTATATTTGAGAAGCCTAATTTCTACAACACGATTTTCGCCTGTAGCACGACCGGGTCTTAATAGTCATAAATTAAACTTTCTTTATTCGCGAAATCCTTAAAGAAACTGAAATCTGCTATGATGATGTCATAGGGGAATGGTTTCAGCCTCTTTCAAAACAGCAGCATACTGACTGGGTAAGAAAATTTCACGGTTCTTCAGCTTTCGATCAATAACAGAGTGCACCCTGTGCACCGAGTCAACCTCCATTTGGGTGTGTCCTTTTTCTAAAAACTTTTGATATATAACGACATTCTTTTCAACATGCCAAGCGTAGAATAGCATTAGAAACGATAACATTCCTATTTTGCGAGGTGTGTACCTGCGAGATGCGATTGCGAGATGGGTATCCATCTGAATAAATTAAAACATCTTTTGGATCTTCGTCTAAAACTCGCTTTAAATAATCCGTGAAGAAAGAAGCATAGGTACTCGCCTTTAAATCACTCGCTGTCTCGTCAAACTAATAGCAGATTACCTTGTCGTTTCCTAAATTTTAAACAGTGAAAATGTGCACAGCAAGCTTCGTTTTAAAATACAATGCACTTGCCTTTAGATCTGGGCACAATTTCACAGCTTGCGAATCGGCTGTAAGGTGTAACATTATTGTAATGTGACAACACTACTGACTCTTAAGAGAGCAAGAACTATCATTAGAAAAGTGCATAAATATGTGTAAGACCGCAGAAATAGCGACGCAATATATGAGAAAACTGACAGAAGAAGACTCGAAAGATATTGACAAACTAAATAGAGATCATCGCCAACAACCTATGAGTAGAACATTCAAATGTAAAAGCTGCGGATATCAACACCCTCCACGTCGTTGTCCGGCATATGGCAAACAATGTAATTATTGCAAGAAGATGAACCATTTTTCTACTGACTGTAGGAATCGAATGCAGGATCACAACATAAAGGAAATACAGCAGAATCCTCAGCAAGAAACAAATCAAGAATATACATTGGGTACAGTATACACTGACTGGACATTGCAGTTAAAACTACAGGACTGCAATAAAAATATTACATTTAAATTAGACACAGGTGCCGGTTGCAATGTTGTTCACAAGAACATCACTACGCCGCGTGCCCCACCGCCCGCGCCCGCTGGGCCCCCGCGCGCGCCTGTCACATCTTTTGTTTTTTTGCACCGTTCACATCAGAGCAACTACGCAATTTTAATGTATTTCCTTGTAACAAGATATTCTTTGTAGTAAACCGTTTGAAACACGAAACAGTGTCTCCTTCATCGAGTAGCTATCTACAGGGTGACAGGTAAAGCGATACATTCCTTGATAGGGGTTAAAGTAGAGCTTATTTGCAGTCATTTAAGTCATATGACAACATGTCCGAAACTTGTTCATTTCCAAGTTATTCAAGATTTAAGTATTTTTTAAAAAATCTCCAGTTTTTATGTTAAAATGTACCCTTGTAATGAAGAATACGGAATAATGTTAACTTTTTTGTTGTATTCGTATAGCTAAATAATAAGATTGACATTTTAAATTAAAATTTGCAAGAAAGAATCATCATTACTCAAGTAAAAGCTAAAAAACCATGTATCATTTTGCAAAAAAAATATGTCTTAGGTAATTAAACGAAGAATTTCCAAGAAAAAATGTATGGAATGTTGTGTACAAATTACAGAATTTAGTTCCTTGATTCATTAGCTATTCAAAAAGCTACAGGTGTTTAATAAAAACTACATAATTATTTTTTTATTTGAATTTAAACGTCTAGTAAGATACTTTCATAAAAAAAATAATAAATAAAAAAGTCACACTAACAACTATTCTTGTGTCTCAATAAATGAAAAACTTAGTATTTTAATAATAATTGTATCACCTAATTTTATCTAGGTACATTATTTTAAGTCCTGCTCTAACTGTGAGCCCCGTCTTCTAATACAAGCCCGTAGTCTGTTTCTCACTTCTGTTTTTGTGACTCTTGTTGTCAAACTTTGCTGAATATCTTGAGCTGCCCTCTGAATGCGCAAACGAAGCTTTCACACACAGCACACTTTCGTCTCAGTGTACGCCAATGGATGGATCAACAATATCCACTTCGTTGGATTGGGCGCGGTGGACCCATTCCTTGGCCAGCCAGAAGTCCGGATCTGACCTCTTGCGATTTTTATTTATGAGGTCACATGAAAGTATCTCTTGTATGTAACCCCCGTAAACAACGAGCAAGAGCTTCGTGAGCGCATTCAGAGGGCAGCTCAAGATATTCAGCAGTTTGACAACAAGAGTCACAAAAACAAAAGTGAGAAACAGACTACGAGCTTGTATTAGAAGACGGGGCTCACAGTTTGAGCAGGACTTAAAATAATGTACCTAGATAAAATTAGGTGATACAATTATTATTAAAATACTAAGTTTTTCATTTATTGAGACCCAAGAATAGTTGTTAGTGTGACTTTTTTATTTATGAATTTTTTTATGAAAGTATTTTACTAGACGTTTAAATTCAAATAAAAAAATAATTATGTAGTTTTTATTAAACACCTGTAGCTTTTTGAATAGCTAATGAATCAAGGAACTAAATTCTGTAATTTGTACACAACATTCCATACATTTTTTCTTGGAAATTCTTCGTTTAATTACCTAAGACATATTTTTTTTGCAAAATGATACATGGTTTTTTAGCTTTTACTTGAGTAATGATGATTCTTTCTTGCAAATTTTAATTTAAAATGTCAATCTTATTATTTAGCTATACGAATACAACAAAAAAGTTAACATTATTCCGTATCCTTCATTACAAGGGTACATTTTAACATAAAAACTGGAGATTTTTTAAAAAATACTTAAATCTTGAATAACTTGGAAATTAACAAGTTTCGGACATGGTGTCATATGACTTAAATGACTGCAAATAAGCTCTACTTTAACCCCTATCAAGGAATGTATCGCTTTACCTGTCACCCTGTATAAGAATCCCGAACAAATGTAATATTTAAAAAAATGTTGGACAGTTTGGGAATTCATAAAAAGTTAAATATGTCAAGCTCTATTCTTAGAAATTACAATAACTCACAAATTAATTTACTAGGCACATTCGATTTATCATGTATCATAAAAAATAAAAAACATGTTTTGAAATTTCATATTGTAGATTGTGATTCATCTCCATTGATAGGATTGCCAACCATACAAAAATTAAATTTAATGATATTATTAGGGGAAATACAAAAACAAGATATTATAAAGCAATACTCTAATTCATTTACAGGAATAGGAAAACTGAAGGATTATGTTTATGATTTCAAGTTGATCCCGAACTACACAGGGAAAGTAATTCCTTGTCGACCGGTTCCCATGAAGCTATTGGATGCATATAAAAAAGAGTTGCAAAATATGAAGGAAAATAAAATAATAAGAAGAATAGAAGATCCCACAGATTTTGTAAATGCAGTGGTAATAGTAAGAAAAAATTAATGATAATTCGCTTCGCATATGTCTTGACCCACAATATCTCAATTCTTGTCTATTAAGAGAACATTTTAAATTACCAACATTTGAAGAAATTGCTGCAAAAATGGCAAACGCTAAGGTATTCAGTAAATTAGACTGTATTAAGCGTTCTATCAATTGAAATTAAGTGAAACCATAAGTTATAAGTTTGTTGGAAGTGGTGTTAAAGAAATACAATATCCAAAGTTTAATAGTTTCAATGAGGCTATAGAAGTTGAACATACAGGATTTAATGATTGTTATGAGAATGTAAGTCACCAGGACGCACTTAATAATAAACTTCTATCACAGAATGAAACCAGCATAGAACCTAGCTGCATTGTAGAAAATAGAATGGAAGATAATTTAAATAAATCATACATCATAAAATAATTGCAAAAGGTCAATTAAAGGTAGAGCTATTAGGCTTCCTAAATACTTAGAAGATTATGTGCAGGGTTAATTAATTATAGTTATGCTAATTGTTTTGTTCATATTCATCTAGAGTTTTGTATCAGAATCAACTGGATAACACATGTATTATTTATATCTTTTAATTAATTTGTTAAAAGGAAAGATGTAACATTATTGTAATGTGACAACACTACTGAGAATAGACTATAGATTGGGTATGTATTGTCTGTGGATAATGGAGAGTAAAACAGGATGTACACGACACAGTGATTATTTTATTTAGTAAATCCCAAATCATCAACAGTTAAATACAATAATATGATATAAGGGTATGTATTTCGCCGCTCTTTGCCCTCTCTTTGTCATGAATCTTCTCACTTCGTGCTAAAATTTTACGTGAAATATGCATCTCGTATATTTCATCTAAAACGTTACCGGCTTCATTAGCACAACATAAGTCACACGCATCTTTTTTAGGCTGGAAAATGCTTATGTTTTGTTCAGATAAAACATCCTCAAAAAATGTTCTTGACACACGCTGTGACTTTTTACGTGCCTCATTTACGTATAAAGGTAGAGTTCACGTTTAGACTGAATTATGGGCTCCAAATATAGTTTCATGCTGTTTTTGCGGCAGTAATGTGAGGGTAATTTAGGAAGCGCTGTCAAAAACTCTTCAATTGACTGTTTCATCGGTGCCGATCTATCAACATGTTCTGTAGCGTACAGTCCATTCCTTTATTCCTAACGTTTGTAAAAATGTTTTTAAACAAACTCTTTCCTTGTTTTTGTCCAGCTTCAAATAATAAACTTTTGTGGTACTGCAGCTGCGTCTTGAATTACCTTCTGTTGTTATCTTTTTACAAGGCTTTAGACGAGACAAACATTCTTTTTTCATCCCAGTTCATTTTCCAAAACTTATCAAAAATCTGTTTTCTAATACTCTCATTAAATTTTTCACAATTAATAACTTGCATTTCGATATTTTGATGATGATCAACATCAGTACTAGAATCAGTAGCTGTGACTGCATCATTAAAGTCGGAAACTGTTGGTTGAACTGCATTAACAGATGGTGTGGTAAACTGAGTTCAAGTGTTGTGTTCTTCCACAGATTGGAAGGGCTTTATGTCGCCATTTTCTTTTTTGATGAATCTACGCACACCTATAATCTCATAGGATGATGAGTTTCTTAAAAAGTTCCTCACCAGGAAGGCACGATCGCTGAAATGATATCCTCTTGGCGCCTGCCTGAGACTGTAAATCGTTTATTCCCGATGTCCCCCACTATTTGTCCACCACTGGTGGACATCGAGAAAAAAAGTTGCAATGTCCACCAGTGGGGGACAGCGCTACTGGAATCTTCCCGTTGGGCCCTACTGGTGGACACTGAGAAGAAATGAGTTGCTCTGTCCCTCAGTGGTGGACATCGAAACCAAAAAAGTTCCGTTGTCCCCCACTATTTGTTTTGTTTTCGTGATTATTAAAAAATAAACATTTTTAATTCATTATCAAATATAATTCTCAGTTTTTTAACATAATATTATTATGAAGGTTGCCCTTTCGTTGATATTAATAGCAATAACACTGCACAACAGCATTTCTGATGATTGGGTTATGTTACATGATATTAGTCCAATTTTTAATGACGATTTCAAATCTGTGATTGAAATATCTGTATCAGCTCTGGTTAAAAAAATATGACACTTGGGTCTTTTTAGGGTTCCGTACCTCAAAAGGAAAAAACGGAACCCTTTTAGGATCACTTTGTTGTCCGTCCTTCCGTCTGTCAAGACCCTTTATCTCAAGAACGCGTGAACGTATCAAGCTGAAATTCACATGAAATACTCAGGTCTATTGTCCCTTTAAGCTGTGAAAATATCAAACTTCTAAGCCAAGCCAATCAAAAGATACAGCCGATTATGTCGATATTTTCAACAAATTTTCGACACTCGCAAAGGAATCAAAACCTACAGGATACTTCCCGTAAACTCAGAATCTTGAAATTTGGCATAAAGCATTGTCATATAATGCAAATATAGGAAAAATTGCGAAAATTACATTTTTTTAGTTATATAATATAATAAAAATATTTTAATAAAATGAAACTTACTACCTTATTTCTCACGAACGAATAAAGGTATCAAATTGAAATTTATACCAAATACCTAGATCTATTGTCCCTTTAAGAAGTAAAAAAATCAAACTTCTAAGTTAACGCGATCAAAAGATACAGCAGTTTATACCGACACCTTAGACGAATTTCCGTCACACGCTAGGGAATCAAAACCTACAAGGTACTTCCTGTGAACTCAGAATCTTGAAATTCGGCACGAAGCAACGTTATATAGTACAGATAAAGGAAAAATTGCGAAAATGATAAATTTGAAGTTATATAAAATTTAAAATATTATTTTTGCTTACATGACATAAAATATTTTTTTAATAATTATAAACTTACTACCTACCCTTTTTCACATGAACGCGTAGAGATATTAAAGTTGAAATTCATATCAAACACTTCTTAAATCTAATTGCCTCTAAACTGTGAGAAATTCTAAATCAACGCAAAAATTCAAAACGCTGAGGTAGGTACCTACCTATAATGCAAATATAGGAAAAATAAATAAATAAAAAATAATCATACCGCATATTTTTTTTTTTATAAAACTCCGGACTTTGACGTAATTTTGGTTTAAGTGAAATGAATGGTGTCCATTGGCATAGCTACAGGTTTTACCTTAGAATACTTGTTTTATTATTATTTATAGTTACCCTGCCTAAAAAAAAACCCTAGCTACGCCAAAGCTAGCGTTATTTGATAAGGATCAGATATAAACACAAAATAATCTTGCGTGCATACCAATGTTATTTATACCATTTTGCAAGGGGAAAGGGATTTGTGGTTAGCCCTGACTATAGGTGTACCAGAATCTCATGGCAAATGGGGAAAATAAACTTTGTTGAGTGCAATACTGGGGAAATTGGATTAAACGATCTTGATACTGTTTATTATATTTTTTATTTATGACTTTAATATTAATGAACATGAAGTACGAATGCCTACCTTTACATTTTATGTATGTGTATACCTAAAATATACCTAGAATGTTATTATACATCGGGTTTTAAACATAGAGACATGTCTTGAAAAATAAATAAACCGTATATTACTGTACATAATTTTATTATGTATCATACTTATAACTTATCACTTCATTCAGAACTAGAAAACGATTCTAAGAACTCCACTTGCATTTCTTGATCTTCAATAGATGATCAAGTTAAAGAGGTATTTATACTGGGTGGAATTTTGTAATGCCACCTGGAGGAAAAGTACTCTTAATACTGTAGATAGAAAATTTTACTGAAAGAAAACATTCCTTTATTTTTGGAAAAAAAAGAGAACTGCATTCAAAGATTTTCAAATTTTTTTCGAAAATTCACTTCTATACCTACCATATTTTCTGTAACATTATTAAAATAATTTAAGATTCCATGGTTTTCCTTTCATTTAATTTATCAAGTTTGTTAGAGAGATTTCATCCTTATACCAGGCCTGTTCATCTCCGCGAGTTTACATCGAAAACAAAACACGCAGGATGGCCCACCTACAGGACACTATTCGACAAGGCCTCACATACGAACGAACATTTACTCACGCACGCTTATTCTTGTGTATTATGGAAGAAAATAAAGAAAATGGTGTACTAAATACTGTGCAGTATTTAACTGCCTAAATGATAATAAAAAACACAGAATGTACTTTTTTAAGCTGCCTGAAGACACTGAGAGGTAAATAAGTAGTTAATATTATTCATGATAATTCATGCTAAATCATGTATTTCCTCCGCCATTTTCCGCAGTTTGGCACCTCACGTCACATCATTTTATCGAAGTCAGCCCTGTAACTTCGGCGCAGTGCCGATCACTGACGTTTGTCAACAAAATGGTGCTTGACTCTTGAGACAGGCTTAATTACATCATATTGTTAATGACATTGAGCATACATTTTTTTAAATACCTTCGCGAAGTAAAACTTCTATACGTAGTACTTATTATTATTCTGTGCTTATACTTAACCCTAACGATCGATGTAATAAAAATGCAGGATGTAATTTTTAACAGATTTTAGTTGGTTCGATTCCCGGGCGTGGCAAGCAAGATTTCCAAAAATATCCTTGAATGCAATTCTATTTCTTTTAAAAAATAAAGGAATGTTTTCTTTGAGAAAAAATTTCCATCTATAGCCCGACCAGGAACATAAAAACCCTGGCATAGAGGCGCGTCAATTGCATTTGATAGTGCAACACTGAGTACAGTCGAACCTGTGTTAAATTAATAGGCTAACTTTATGTTTCAGGATTCAGGATTACGGGCTAATTTGATATTTTCATAAATAAACGAAAAAAGATTATACTAGGTATAGGTAAACTGGTTTAAATAAATTAAATGAAACCATCATTAGAGCTAGTAGGATTTATTTTATTATTCATCAATAATCAAATTAAGAACTTGAATATTCAACTGCAATGTCTGCTCATGAACGCTTCAAACTCGGTACTTCTTTATCAATTCCATAAAATTCAACACTTACAAAGTGACAAAAAACTTTAAAATATGTACCTACATATTTTCAACTACCTAGTTGAAACAAACCACAGCTAATTTTCATAGTGGACTGTACTATACGATAAACATGTCAGTCAATTTGACAACCTTTGTCGGAAACATTATTTAATTAAAATTTATCCGAACCCTTAGTATTTCTCTTCGACAAATACTTTAACTCATTGTGAACCACTTTTCTTTCACGACTATAAAAAGTTTTTAGCAATTTAATTCACAAAATCAATTGCACACATTTAAATAAAATTTGTTTACACTTTGACAGCAATAGACATGACATGCAAGGTGGCTCAAAAAATTCCATCCTGTATAATATAAATCGCTCTTTCAGCATTTCAATTACTCAAACTTGCTCGATGAAATCTTTTTCAATTCTCTTTACATGGTCATAACTTTTTCACTATTCCTCTGCACCAATGTATGAAATGCACCTGAAAACCCCGATAAAGCAGCTATTAGGTAAGAATAATAATATAAAAATAAACATAACTCTCCTTCTGACGCAGTTAGGTAATAAACTAAATGTATCAAAACATTTCACTCCAACTTACTGTCAATTCAACGACGCGCTTTAAAATCAAAGATTGACTTTGAATTATGCCTTATTTTACAATACACATTGAAAACAATATGATTTGCTTGAGCTTTTTCGAATTTTTCACAAAAATAACAAATAGGCATGAAGAGATTACAAAATTTCTGCAGCGGCTGACAGATCTCTTGATTTACTTTGACAGGTGACAATAAAGCCATAGACAATGGCCATATGAAAAACACACTTTTCCAATATTTTCGTTTGCCATGAGATTCTGGTACACCTATACTTAAGGACAGGAAAAAATCAAATGATACCGCGAGCTAACTACGAACAGCGCCATCTATTGACAACCGTGCGAACTACGTAGTGTCGTTGCTCGGTGATAGGTGTTGCTGATTGCAGCTCATTGTTACAATACTTTTTATTAAAATCGGATTTTATTCCGGAGGTTTTACAATTTCTTACTACTTTCGCAAATCATTACAAATGAAGAAAGGAATTTACGGTGTGGTACCCTCAATGTACAATTAGATTTCGAGCGATACCACTTTTGGGCATTCTCCTTTTAAGTAGTTACTTTCCCCATTGTAATGTTATGAATTTCATTTTGCAATAAAAATACCATAGTTATGACTCGATTGTCGTAATGAACGAACTTTGTAAACCTTGCAGGTTTGTACGGAACCCTCGGTGCGCGAGTCCGACTCGCACTTGGCCGGTTTTTTTGTAAACAAACACTCTTTTTTTAGAGATAGTCCTATTTTATGAAGTTGTTAAGTTGAAAAAACTTTCTTTTATTTGACTTCCTTGCTGACGCTGAAGGCAGACAGCTCTTCTGAATGCTTCAACAGCAGTCAGCCATCATGTGTGCATTCCAGTGGCCCTGATAGCGTCCCTCTATCGTACGAAGGCCCTGGTGGATTTGCTCGCCATGTTCTTCACTTAGATCCTTAAGAGTTGTGATAAAATTGTTCAGGTGATTGCGAAGAGAGTGTAATTCGATGTTTATATTACATCCAACCAAAAAAACATGTTTGTAAGTGACTCATACGTTGTTCGATGTGTAAGAATAGTAAGATTTTTTCGAATTTTCCAAAAAAAAAAATTAAAATGCCAAAATAACTCATTCCATGTCTTTTCGGAAGACTTGAAGATCCTAAATCTCTAAAACGATCGTTTAAACCATCTTGGCTACATGGTTTTGAAAATTTCGGGTCACATTCAAAGTCTCTACCACACTGACAGTTTTCGCCTCAAAATCCTCATGTGAAGTATCAACATGAGGTTCAGATGACTTCTTAGGGTTGAAAAGATATCTACATGCCAAACGTATGCAAGGAATTACCATTTAGTTCAATATTTTTTGGTTAATACCATTTTTGTTCAAAAATAAAAATAACAGTCGTCGCGATGGTTCAAGGGTTCCTTTCAGATCATAGCGATTTCGTACCTAAATCTACACATATTCTTATATGTTTATAAACGTAAAAACTCAACGCATCTTTTCCACGCCTTTTGCGGAATTCAAGGCTTATCTTTCATTTCCACTGGGTCCCCAAACTAATTTTTGTAAGCCAATTTTACGAACTTTGTCACATTTAAACGGATTATTTAAACATATCCTCTCCGCAAATGAAACAAAATTGATTTAGATCAATCACACAAGCACTTCTTAATGCTACCATATTAAATTATACATAGAAAACATAGTATTTTTTGAACTGTCGGCGAATTAAGACTGAAATTTAGCAATTTTTGAGTGAAAGCTATAACACGTAAACAAGAGCTGCTACGAAAAAATGGACGGCAGATTCAGAATCAGCGACGTCAAATTAGTAAACATCATGTAATGAAAGTCAATCATCAGCCAAAAGTTGCAATTTTGTTGTGCAGTGTAATATATAATATGATATTAACGATTTAAACAATATTCATAAAAATTGCAGTATTATTATACAGTAATTAAAATAAAAACAAAACACTTTCCCTGATCAACTATAATACAGGGAGAGATAGAAGTCGTGTAAAATCTTCAATCAATTTTTGTTCTATAGTGTTTAAAAATTAGTCAACATTTCTAATTTTTGTACTTAGTTTTATTTTTATTAAGCCAGTGCATCTTATTTTTTTCCGATGCACACATTCCCGCACTTGTAATCCACTATTATGCTTTCTTTTTAAAGTGTATTGATGGCCTGCAAGCAAAAGAACTTTCCCACCTTTCCTATTTATGTAAACTTTTTCAATTTGTCGTGAACTAGATCCTGCAATTTCCGACATTATTACATAATAAGTGCAAAATAGTAACATTACCGACACAATAATTTCTGATAACATGAACATTGTGGGTACTTGGAAAATTAAAAATGACAAAACCGTTCCGATTAACGCACACTTCCTAGGGGCGTCAGTATAAATTAAGGATTGTTTTAAACTATACTAAAAATGCTTTAAAAATGTATGTATTATAATTATTAGTATAAGATTTACTTAAAATGTTTGTATTCATGAACACAAATATAACTAATAGTGGGGGACAACGGAACTTTTTTGGTTTCGATGTCCACCACTGAGGGACAGAGCAACACATTTCTTCTCAGTGTCTACCAGTAGGGCCCAACGGGAAGATTTCAGTAGCGCTGTCCCCCACTGGTGGACATTGCAACTTTTTTTCTCGATGTCCACCAGTGGTGGACATATAGTGGGGGACATCGGGAATAAACGATCGTTTCGTTTTCACTGTATACAGTTTTTCCAGTCAAAATTCGATTAATCGACCGGTACCAGTTAAATACTTCAACTTTAATAGTAACATCCTCAAAATAGGCTCTAAGTTGGTTTTTATGTATTTTACATGAAAATGGATTGTTGACGTCGGGTTAAGGTTTTGTGATTTACCGATAGATGTCACCGCGCGCTACATGACAGGTAGTTCACGTAATTTGGCCAATAGATGGCACCTATTAGATTAAGGCAAAATATTAGCGCGCGGTGTCCAGATTTTTTGCCCGCCCTTTATATATTACCGAGGAAAGAATAAAATTGAATTCAGTTGACCTCAAGACGGTGTTTGANACACAAGACAAGATACAAGACGAAATTTAACTCTTTAAAACAATTTTTCAAAATAAATTGCAATTGGGCGCCTTTCTTGTTTCAAGGTTCCCGCCAATCTCCCAAGAGGAAGAGAGTGATGAATCCACAGACAATATAAAGTTATGGTCTAATACCAAAGATATCATAAAGCATCAAAGATATCATAAAGTATGTATCGAGTATACAACAGCCTTGCCTGGTGTATGAAGCTTGTCAAAGATTTTTGCAAACATGTTGGAAAAAATCTTGAGAAAAATCCAAGATAAGTTTCTTTAATAAATGAATCTTGACACACATCTTTGCATACATCTTGACAAGTGTCTATAATGACTGAATGTTGACAAGTGTCTATAATGACTGAATCTAGACAAATATTATTACNGTTTGTCAGCGTATCCCAATATAGGATATACTATAAAATCTGATTTTTTTTGTTTAATATTTTGGCAATAATTAGAAATATTTTCCCCAACACTCACATAGTTTTGACAGTTCCAACTCCTTGCCAGACAGTTTTTTAGGGTAGCTCTAAAGCTCCCAAAGCCACGATGACCCAAACTTCATAATTCACCAACATTATAACCTATATTGGGAGCATACGCTGACAAACTTTCAGCTTTTATAAAATGACGTAGGTCTGGCGTTCACTAGCTCTTAGTTTACTAGTAAACTTGTGAAGTAAAGTCTGAAACAACACAACTTATTAAACTCTTAAGTACATAAATTTATACGTAATATCATTAAACAAATTTTATATTAAAGCGACATATTCCAAAAATATGTTAATTGGTCCTTTTTATTTTTTCTTCTACACAGGCGCAATATCAAAAATATCAAAACTAAATTAGGTTAGTTCAGTCATAAATAGTCCTATTCGTAAAAGTGTCATGTATCCTTCATTTATAAATGAACACTGAATACTCTAACATATTTAGTTTAAAAACAGACCTATTTATTAAAAGGTCACTTTATGACAAAAAAATCATGAACTTACCTTTACAGTATTTTTGTAATAAACAGATAAAATTCGAGATCCGCCAATGTTTTACACGTACACTCGCAAGCACCGCCGACGTAAAACTAGTTCTGCCTCTTTCACACAATATGCATACATGAAAAGCGGGACTAGTGAAAGAGACCGAAGTATGCGTTGCTCTGCCTTTACTAAGAGATAGGTCACTTTATCTATACAGGGATATAGAGCATGCTTTAGAAGGTCAGTTTATGGTGAAATCGAGAGTAACAGGAATTTTGAGTTAAGTCACTTTCATTCTAAGGGTGCGAAATGTTACTTGGCGAACTCAGACGCTAACCAAAATAGACCAAAATAACTTTTTTGCTAACCGCGACGTCATATACGATTAATTAGTATTTTCCCGCGACTTCGTCCGCGTGTAATTCAGTTTGTCACAGAAATGTCTCTTTTTTATTCATGAGGTATAAATACTGTAAAGTTTAATTAAAATCTTTGCAATAGTTTTTGCGTGAATGAGTAACGAACATCCATCCATCTATTGTCACGAACTAGAATAGAATTCAAGGATATTTATTTATTTAATTAAATTGTCAACGCCAGTGCTCGTTAATTCGCAAAATATCCTGGATTCTTATTCTTTAGTATGTAGATAGAGTTGGTGAATATTAACTAAATTTTTCCCGCATTAAATCCTACAAGAAAGCGTACAGTAAGATGAGTGTCGATTTCAGATCATCTTTATCGTCGGAAGGTAAATCTATTATGACCAATAATAATAAAATATGATTCTCTGCGAGAGCAAGCAAAAACTTACTCAATGGGGCGATTCTTTACCCCACTGATCATAAGCCTGAAGTAACGTGCGTGGATAGATATTTATTGTAATGAAACAGTTTTCCTAAAATAATATATCTCAGCCAATAGTTGGTGGCTTTTCCTTTGTTGTATTTTATTTTACAGTCGAAAGTGTCCGTACTACGAATGCTGTGGTGACTAAAGCCAATAGTTTATAGGCTATTTATTGGTTCAACGATAAATTGCGAAATAGCTATTGACAATCGAGTTGTAAAACCCTTCTCCGTTTACAAGGGCCATAAATGAAGTAGGTTTCAGTAGGGAGGGTTCAAGATTTGGGAGGATATATGTAAAGACTTGTCGAGTTTCTGCATTGACAACTTCACGCTTCGATTATAAATTCATTTTTATAAAGTAGCCGTTATGGTTAAATAGTACATTATTACAACTCTGAACACTTTTCTCTCAAAAAACAGCCCACCAGTCTCACTATATTATCTTCTACTCCTAAGAACTACTACAATGAACTTACGACCATAATAAGATTTTAAAACCTATGGAGGATTCATTTATAGTTGACCGCAGTTATGCAGAAAGGACCCAATCTACAAAAATGCTAAAACTGAGTTTAATAGATATGCCAAAATAGTTTATAAAACATTAACTTCATGTGGCTTGGATCCTTCCTGTATAACTACGTGGAATGTAAAGAAAACTCATATTAATATAGATAGATGTTCGAGATTTCTTATATCTAGCCTTTCTGCACCAACTTTATTTATGGTACAGGCTCGTTTCATCCCTGAAAGCACCAAATCGTTGCTTCGTCATTGGAAACATCACCAAGAAAAGTGATCAATTTTATACGGTACATCGTGTACCTACCACTGACTTACATAATGACTGACAGACAACTTTGGTTGACCTACAGTCTATTATTCACAAATAGTTTTTAATTTACTTTACCAATTTAAACTTCTGCCAGTAATTTGGAACCTCGTTTTTCTTTTTCAATTTTACAGTAAAAAACTTTATCAATTTGTCTTTTTTTAGGTTGAATTTTCTTAAAAATTGTGCTAATACTTACACAATTTTTTGAATACAAAATATTATCGATGTAGGAACATAAAAAATCGACTGAATTAAGAACCTCCCCTTTTGTTAAAGTCGGTTGAAAATGGCGAGACATCGGCAAGCACCATCTGCCTAACAACAAATCACATAATGACTGAGAAGAAGAAGAAAGAACCAAATATTATTTAGCTAATGGAAAACATAAAAGAGGATATAAAAGAGCAATGCATCAGCTGATGAAACATATATAATGATCGAAGCAAACAAACCCAGAGTCAACGTCAATGTCGATTAAGGAAATTGGAAGAATAAAAACGTACTTTGTAAAGATTTCAAAGCCAAATCAAATAAGGAAACGTAACATATTAATTTTGATTGAACCTAATAAAATTAAGATTTCAATCACGTTTTTGGTCTTTTTATCCAATGTCAGGAACATTAAATAACATTCAATTAATGCTAAATTGAATGATATTTTTCGAATGAGTTCCGCCTTTCCTTTGGATTTTAGTATACATAGAAAGAGAAGCACTGTACTGTGGCCTCGCGGGAATTTTGCGGCAATCTGAATAATAATAACTCAAAGGTGACTGACTGACTGAATGACTGACATAGTGATCTATCAACGCACAGCCCAAACCACTGGACGGATCGGGCTGAAAGGTGTGCAGGTAGATGTTATGACGTAGGCATCCGCTAAGAAAGGATTTTACGAAACTCCACCCCTAAGGGGGTAAAACGGGATCCACGCGTACGTAGTCGCGGGCGGCCGCTAGTTTATAAAATAAAACTAAACTTATAAACATGATGTTTCTCTTTCCCATTTTGTGTCATCAGATTAAAAAATAAAACACTGTAATCATCTCGAGTTCAGAAACACATTTTTTTTTGTAACAAAACTTGATCGAGGATATTGAAAGTGCACTGAGTAATGTAAGTTATTAATAATTAAAAATAGCTAAGAGTTAGTATTGTTTTATTAACCGTCTGTAATAAACCTTCCCACGATTCCAAAGTTAATCATTCAAAACAAAATAAGACAACAATGGCTTCGTTTTAACTGAAATAACGTAATTTTGCTGAATTTAATTTCACCAGGATTGTTTTCTCTGTAAATAAATTGAACAATGTTACCCTTCCCGTGATTAAAGCTAGGATAAGGATGTTTGGGTCTAGGGTTGCCATCTCTAAAATTTGAAAATCAGGACAAGACGCGTGAAAACCCCGGATTTTAGAGTCCAGAAGCCGGACACGTCAACCGTATTTTTAAAACTTTGTCGCGTCATCGGCCTAAGAATGAAATTTTTAAACCCAAATGAAAGCCCACCCGGACGTACCCGGACGCCTTCTAAACTAGGATAAATCCGGGGAAAACCCTAGGACAAATCCGGGGAAACCCGGACGAATGGCAACCCTATTTGGGTCCGATGTACAAGAGATGAGAGACGTTGACTACAAACCTATTTATCAAGGATAAATGGAGTCCATTTTGGAAAAAATCCTCACGATTTTTCAGTATGCTCGTGATTTATTTATGCGTTACATTACATTCCTAAACGATTTACATTAAACACTAGCTATGTCCGCGACTTGGTCTGCGAAAATGGTTTGAATAATATTTCCCGTTTTTGCAATATTTTTCTTTACTACTCCACCTCTATAGGCTGTAGGGTGATGTTAAATAACCTAAAGCCTTTCTCGATAAATGGGCTATCCAAGACAAAAATTTATTTTTAAACTTTCTGAGATTACTTACCGCATTTAAGGAAAATTACAAACTCTTTAGCTTTATAATATTAGTATAGTTTATAAAGCTTCATCGTTCAGTGATTAAGATCAATTAGATTGTAAGTAGGTTCAATGTTCAAAGGAAAATGTTGTTTAATCAATAAAGATTTATAAATTAAGCTAACTTTACTAAGCTCTATACTAATAATATTCTGCTATTTTGTACAAAATGTAATTTCCTTTTAGTCGTAATTTAATTATTTTAGATGTTAATAGGACTTAAGTTATTAGTTACCAAGTTCATTAATATTTGGTACTTTCATTCGAACTTGGCTTGAAAGACTCCCGCGTGTCTAGGTTAAGTATTGGGTGGGCGCTATCAGAATATTTACTGGCTAAATATTTGTTAGGAGGTCTTTACCTAATTTAAAACCCTGTAACTATGTAGTAGCCTGAAATTATTATGACAACGTCTTACATCTAAGCGATTTCTTGAAGAAGAAAAAGTCTTCTATCATCAAACTACGTGTTTGCCTAAAATCGCAGAAGGGCAAGTACTTATATTTACACCGAGTATAAATACCCAAAAAAGGCCTTAAAAATAAATCCGTTCGTTCGTTTCAGCCGAAAGACGTCCACTACTGGACAAAGGCCTCCCAAGGTTTCCACAAAGACCGGTCTTATGCCGCCCGCATCCAGGCACCAATATAAAAATAAATATAATATTATTATTGATTGAAACTTAGTTTACACACAAAGCAGAAGCGTGCGTGGGCTTTTACAAGATGAATCTTCACGGAAAATATAATTAACCCAAGTAGCAACAGATTATCTTCNACCCGCAACACAAAATGTAACAAGATCTACGAAAAATCGCAACGCAAGAAACAGTACGAAAGTTACACGCACGGCATCAACAGCATGAATTCACACAAGAGAACGAGCGAACAAACAAAAATTACTGTAATCAGAGGGCGTGCTAGAGACATTATCCTAACACGCAACCGTGGGATGAAGCACGCAAGAACGGAACCGGAACCGGAAACGGAACCAGAACCAAAACCGGAACCGGAACCGGAACCGGGAAACGACACGGCGGACTGGACTAGTCTGGAAACGGACTGGACAGAAGTCCTACAAATAGACCTGGACAGATACCTGGATCTTGACCAAGACCTAGACCCGGACGTGGAACTGGACTGGTCCAACCCCGAAACCGAACCAGCACAGGCGGAAGACCAGCCCAGGAGACACCTCAAGAGGAAGCGCGGCAAGAAGAGGCACAGGAGCGGCAAGCCGAGGAACAAACATCGACCGGCAAACCAGAGGACGGAAGTGATCCAGGCCAGTACCTCTTGATCTTAAAACCACTTAAAGTACATAGCAATTGTCTAGTCTGTTCTCGTTTAAGTAACTTTCTCAGTATTTAAAAACAAGTCAATAATATATAAGTATTAATTAACATTACATAGTAACCCTGTATAATCTAGATCATTCAGTTATTGAATTAAATCTCGTTAAATAGCAGATACCAATAACCNAGCAAACAATTCGAAGAAACACTAGAGAAATACGGAATCCATCACCGACTAACCGCACCATACTCCCCACAAGCAAATCCAACGGAACGAGTAAACAAAACACTGGAAACCATGATCTCAACATACGTTAACGAAAACCATAAAAAGTGGGATGAACACCTATCAGAACTAAACTTCGCGCTGAACACCTCAAAACATGAAACCACAAAATTCACGCCAGCATTCCTGCTATTTGGAAAGGAACTAAGAAACCCAGGAGACAGGAACAAACTCCCGATACCACAAGTAATAAATAAAAAACAACTCGAAGAAATACACAACACAGCCAGAAAAAACCAGCACATAGCATCCATACAACAAAAAAAATACTACGATACAAACAAAAGAAACTGGGAACCACAAGTGGGCGAAAGAGTAATGAAAAGAAACTTCACTTTATCAGACGCAAACAAACACTTTTGCTCAAAACTAGCTCCAAAATATATAGGACCTTATACGATAACATACAAAAAATCACCTGTAATATTTGAACTAAAATGTCAAGAAAACCCGAAGAAAACAATTACAAGCCACATAAAAGACTTAAAACCATACCACAGTTAAGACATCAAAACTATCAACAAAAGTGGGTACTAGGAAAATTAACTTATTTAAACCCACCCGCAACNGTTTTACGTTTTTAGTTTTGTTATAACATATAGGGCGGGTAAATTGCACCACCCGCATATTTCGTAAAGTATTCTTTGAACTTTGTAATTGCGACACTCAGAGATAAGCAATTAAATTTATTGAATATCGGCCATAAATGATTTTTGCCGTATTAATGAACACATGACTTATTTTATTGTGAAAAGTTTTTATTTAATTGTTTTTATGGAAATTTAACAATTTGTGATTTTGTTACATTTAATCACACAGTGTTTGTAATTTATTGAATGAGAAGATTGAGAAGCGTAAATAAGTGTGGATTACAATTAATAGAAATATTTTTCGGTAGTTATTGTGTTAAAATTTTTTTAAAGGTAGGTCTACTGTCACCTAGTTAGTTACATTGTATAATATCATGTTGTACCCAACTTTACCATACAATTTCGAAAATATTTTAGACAATATTTTAGTAAATCATATTATTTTTGAGTTTACTTATCTATACTTATAATAAATCTGTAGAGAGGTCAATTCTGTACATGAAATATATTTTCAAAATAACTATTAGTGATCGATACTGATGCCAAAAATGCCATCAGTAAAATTTTTGTCTGTCTGTCTGTCTGTCTGTCCATCTGTATGTTCCTTATATAAACAAAAACTACTCGACGGATTTTAACGAAACTTAGTAAAATTATTTTTCGTACTCCTGGGCAGGTTATAATATACTTAGGAATTCCCACGGGAACGGGAATTAGCGGGAAAATCCTTTTGTATGAAAAATCTAAACCGCTTAAGGTAGACGCTTGAAATTTGGCATGCAGGTATCTTAGAAAACTTAAAGCTTAGTTACAAAAGGATATTGCAAAATTCTCACGGTAACGGGAGTGAGCGGGAAGAAACATTTGTATGAAAAAATCTAAACCGCGTAAGATAGATGAAGGGGGTAAAACGGGATCCACGCGTACGAAGTCGCGGGCGGCCGCTAGTAATAGCATAATTTAGTTTGCGGGCGACCGCACGCATTTTGTATCAAAAATTAATACAATAAGCTGCGCACGCAGGTGCATTACCTTGAATTAATAGGCGTGCGTGATCCTGTTTTATCGAAGTCGTCCCGTTAAGAGTATTTTTTCTTAAAATGTACTAATTCTAGTCAAAAAGTAATTAACTTAATCTTCAGAAAACTATTTCTAAGACAATGGTCTTTAAAAAGTCCTAAGTAAATCTACGAATACTTTATTTACTTTGCAACACTTAAATAATACTTTATCTATACTATTTAGTATTAAGTGAGCATACAAAAAATCTTAATTTAGTAAAATAAGTTTTTTTTAACTTAAGCTAAGAATAACTTTAGACCAAATTATCTAAAGAATACTTAACTTGGTTTTGGGTATTCTTAATTTGCTTAAGTAGCGCTCGATGAAGAATATAAAGTCTTAAAGAAATAAATCTCTATTCTAAGTTAATTTGGTTTTAGCTTAAGTGTAAATTTAGATAGGGTTAAGACAAGTAAGATTTTGCCATTAATACCAATTGCTACTTGGGAACCTAACAAGACAAATTGATTTTGCTTTAATTAGATAACGACATAATGAAAACGTGACAGATTCACTTGCTAGATGCCAAGATTAGGTTGTGGCTTAGATAAGATAAAATATTATAAACAGGTAACGAAATTTTCAAGAAATTAATTTACAAATAAAGATAAATAATAGAAAGTTTCCAGACATCATAGTTCTAGCTAGACTTATTTCGAGTTAACCGTGTTTCTAAGTACCGGATTTTGGTGATAATAATTATTATAACTTCTTTTATTTTCCTTCATACTTATCACCTTTTATAATAAAAACACACGTGAAATTGCTTTGTAGCACTCCTTAGGGGACAATATTATTATTTATGCTACACCTCTATCTACTACATAAGCTCATATTTCTTATCAACATAAGCTCAGACTTATCAACTCGGAAAGGGATCAACACTGTATTGCCTTTCGCGAGCTGTCATCGCCTTTTGCACGCTGTCAATTGCGAGGCGATGCGTTTACGTTGCGGTGCTGATAAAGCTAATTAGCTAAGCGTCCACTTGTCGGTATCGTACGCAACGGACGCATCGTACCAACACATCGTATCAGATGTGCGATGCGTACGATGCGGACAGGTGGACGCACTTATATGAGTTTCCATATAAATAATACTACGATTACTTGCGTGCGCTACGTCCGATGCGTACGATACCGACATGTGGACGCTTAGCTGTCTGCGTTGCCGTATGGAGTTTCATACAAAGAATACTGACCGCCTCGAATTGATACGGTTACGATCCCTTTCCAGGTTGATAAATGTGCTACGTCCTTTACTCAGTCTATGTGTGTGTGTAACATTCTAAAAGACACTCATCTCTATTCACACCTACGTAAACGGTTGCTATGTAATCTGCTTACATCGAAAGCTTTCCAATATCATATTAAAGCTTTTGAGCCCCAAGTACTCGTCGCTGCCAATTATTTCCTCTCCATTTGGCGCAACATGTGTTACATTTGGCACAGAGGTACATTACATTACATATAGAAAAGGTCATTGGTAAATTACCTTTTCTAGAACTTATTATTTTATTCTAGCATACGTTCGTTGGTTTGTTTCAGCCAAATGACATAGGCCACCCCCCAAGGATTTCCTTGATATCATGCGTCCGTAACATTTTATAAACTTTATGATTGCATTAATATTTTATTAAAATTAGTTGTGTTCTGAAAACTTCTAAAATCAAAGAATAAATGGCATATTATTACAGTGACAAACGTTGCTATATCGTCGTAATACCAATCAAACCATAAATGAATATGTCGGTTTAGATAACCATGATTTTTAGAATCTTTAGATGTTTTATGGTTGTAATCTCAAAACATATTTTTTTTGAGTTGATACACTTTTCTTCATAGTTGATTTCCTTCCACAATAACAATATTGAGGACCTTTGGGTTCTATGAATTCGTCACAGGAAATTAATTCCAATCCGTTTTGCGCAACATCGACCAAAGATGCGGGCGAAATCCGAACAGGTTTGTCTGGGAAAATAAGGAATGCTTTGGTAGATCAATTAGAATTGCCCTGGCAACGGGAGGCCGTCCCGTTTGGACTCATACACAATAACACGGTACGACGTCACATCGTGCTACGTACGACGCAGCCTGACGCAGCATCGTTTCACGATGCGACGTCGTATCGCAGGAATACGTGTCACGATGGCGTCGCGTGCTCGATCGCAGTTAATCTCTAAAAATGGACCGCACTATTTAGACGTATTCTCCTCATGCTGATATCAAAAAGACGAATAAATAAGAAACAGATGATACTGGATACATCCATTTCTTTCAATATGAATTACAAGAGTAATTTGAAGAAGTCGATGTCGTGTTGCTTCCTCGTCGTAGATTCCCGAGACACGACGTCGTAGCACGATGCGACGTCGTGTCGTGTATACGAGCCCTTTGCAACCGCTATTATAAATAAGATATAAGGCTGGATAAACTGCTTAATTAAGTAGTAGCTATTATTTAGATCCATCAGGACAGTGAGTAGCTCTTTAGGTTTTCCCGATTCCCGAAATCCAAGTACGTATTCTGATGGATTGATTGATTAATCAACTAACGATTAACGGTTTTTTCTTTCTTTAGGAATAGAATAAAAATAAACTTGTTTGTTATTTGGATAAGACAACCAATAATTCAAGTTTTCTAATGAATACGATACCCAAAAGAATTTTTTTTTTCTAATAATTAGGTGTAAAGTAGCTAAGATTTTAATCAACTTCATTAATTTGTGATAGTCTTAGGGCCAATTTATCAAATCTAAATACAATTTCTTACCAATAAACTAATTAATTAATGCATAAATCAGTATAAAAATAAGGCCTAAGCATTTATTAACATGAAGTATCTACGTAGAGTAGGTACTTACTTTGACTTCCTTTTATCAATGATTTATATTTTTAAGGAGTTCCGAAACCAAGTATCTAATGTATTCCAAGTTTATTGACGTATGAAATAAACTTGTACGGAAGGAGTGCTTACATTAATTTCATATACAAACTCATTAAAAACAAACTCAGAGCAAGTTGGAGGGTTCAACTTCCTTCTACCTACACTAATTATAGCGAAGAAAGATTGGTTTGTTTTTATTGAATACGCTCCGAAACTAATAGACCGATTTGAAAAAATCTTTGGCCATTAGAATTCTATATTTTCTTATGAAGTTATGAACATAGACGGTACGAAGTTTGCCGGTTCGGCTAGAGTCAACGTCTTATTAAGTTATATTAAAACAGACCCCATTTTTGGTTCCAGTCGCCGGATTGACTTTTTAAATGTTTCTTCTTCCGACAACTAGACCTATGTATTAAAAGGCATTGTTAAAAACTTTGATTTTTAAAATCAATTGTTAGTTTAGTTCCCGGAAGAGAAAAAATCGATAAGTTAATTATCCGGTAACTAGAACCGTAGGCATTGAATTATTATGCTACTACTATTAAGTTACTACGCTAGTAAAATTACTTCAATTACCTACCGTGGGTCAGAAATGTATTAAATAGGTTTACTTTTTCAGCGTAGGTGTCCACTACACCTAATTATCTCACCACAAAATCATGAAGTGTACCAAACCGCATTAATTATGATTGCTAATACAGTAATATCTATAACCCTAGTATATCTATAATCTGGTTGGCAGCTAGATAGATATCAATTATATCGAATGATGATAAATTATTGTGGGACTGAGGCTGACGGGGGTTAATTTAGATCGAATGACCAACACTGATAGAATAGAATCAGCAGTTGCAGATTTAACAAACGATCAAAAAACAAGACTTTTTCTATCAACGAGACTGCGTGGTTTATAGTAGGTAGGTAAGTCTGGGTTGCACCTTAATTTAACTTTGACAAACGTCAAAAGTTTGTCGATCTCTATACAAAATACACCGGTTACCGTAATAATTACTGTTAAAATTAGGTGATGCAACTCAATCAAGTTGCTCCTGAAAATATGTTACGCCTATTAATTTTTTAAACAATTCTATTTTTAATACGACAGTAGTGGTTACTGAGTTTGTCTAATGTTTGCCTCAAAGCACATTTAGGAAATATCATGCGACATGTAAAGGGCCCTTATCACAAAATTCGATGATTTATAGGTAGGTCATACACTCAAATAAAGGTTCAAATATTTGCTTTCAGTATAAGTAAAACAAGCTCAAACGCTGAACTAATAAGGCTGTAAATGCTTAAGATAAATTCAAGTATTCACAGGAACGGTCTACCAAAGTAACACAAACAGGAATAACAGGATTCAGGAGGAGTCGATTTCTAGGAACAGCCTCAGGACAATACTTGATGTGGCGAATACCAGGAATCGGTTCGTTTCGGACAAAACATGGAAATGATTCTTTCCTTCGAAACGAATTCCTTCAAATAATAAACCAAAATTATGATAAATTCGAAAATACTGTCTGCCTGTCACCTTTTATGCTTAAACCAATGATTATCTAAAGAATGAACAATTAAAATTTGGTGTAGAGGTAATTTGAGATCCCAGGGAAGAAATTCTTTGAATTTGTGATATCTTATTGTAAAATGCTTAAATCTAAGAATTTTCTCAACTATTTGCCTAAGGACCTATGCTATAGTAGGATATAAATGTTTGTTATATCGTTTTCACAGTATTTTTATAAAAAATTCAGCTTGTAAACTGACGCTAAAGTGGAAATTTGAAAACCTGTGCGGACTTATCTTGATAGAATTCTTAAATACTATACTAATCGAAATATTTTCTCAACTAACTACATATTTAGACGACGAAATTGCCTCATTATTTATGCCTATAACATACCTATGTATTTGTAATGTAACTGGTTAATGATTGTAACGGGTTGAAAAAGTACTGTTTTTGCGCCAAACGGCGTAAACGCTCTTAAGCTGTAAGTATGTTCCGTGGGTGTTTACCCTACCTACTATAAACCTACTATAAATATTAACTTTAACAAATGACTTCTTAAATCATACCTTCCTGAAAGTGTTTTGCAGAACTTCATCGCACTTTCAAAGTGGTCAAATAAGTGCGGTTAACAGAGAATGGAAGATTCTATACTCTATACTGTTATAAATGCGAAAGTAACTCTGTATGTCTGTCTCTCTTTCACGCCTAAACCAATGAACCGATTTTGATGAAATTTGGCAGGGAGATAGTTTGAGTCCCGGGAAAGGACATAGGATAGTTTTTATCCCGGTTTTTGAAACAGGGACGCGCGCGATAAAGTTTTTCTGTGACAGACAAAATTCCACGCGAGCGAAGCCGCGGGCGGAAAGCTAGTAGGTACCAGATAAATCCGACCAAATCGTGAAATGTGGGGAAGGGTCGCAAGGTCAACTTGGGTAAAGAACCGGCCTATCCAAATACATAACTCATACTTATCGATTGGCAATAATTTATCGAATCCACAGACCTAAGCCGAAACTGTTGGGCTATTGTCGCCTTAAAAGTATAGTTCCAATAGTAAAAGTTCAGCCAAACCAACGCGATCAAACGCGATCAGCCGGCGTGCAGCGATGGCGATCAATGCATTTAAGTCTGATCGCCATCGCTGCACGGCGGCTGATCGCGTATGATCGCGTTGGTTTGACTGAACCTTAACTCTGATCGCCATCGCTGCACGCCGGCTGATCGCGAGTGATCGTGTTGGTTTGGCTGAACCTTAAAGGTATTAAGGAATTGACACACTGGATGCGGTCTACGGTCAGGTCAAAGTGAACGCAGCCCGTATCATGTATGAATAACATTGTCGGTTTCTATACAATTTGTATTGATGCGATCTGACCGTGCGGGCAGGAGCAAAGAACGCACACAGGCGACGCGTTCATTTGACCTGGCCGCAGATCGCAGAACGCATTCAGTGTGACTAATAATAATAGTATATTCAATAGTTAGTTGATCACGTAATGCTTATTTTATAGCCCAATAAAATCTGACCGCACGTGCGAAACTGTCGTCAAACTCGAATCGAAAATTTGGACGGATGGACATTTAATACTTTACAATGTTACAGCAGTAAAACGTGGGTTTCCGTCAGCTGGCTCTGACATTCTTAAGCTAGATCTTAAATAAGTTTTCGGATTCCGTGGAGGGTAGTTGAACGGGAAGCATGGTCGATCTGTTTTAATGGTTTCAATTTATTATTTAATGGAATTTAGTGTACAAATTTGGTGTTATTTTGTGTTCTAAAGTGCAGTGAAGTGATAAATTATAAAAAACATTGAAATACTTCGAATTTGAGCGCGCATCGAGTGTCGAGTGGGTTGTCGTATGAACAACCCGCTTTGGACCCGGTGGCGTCTCGAAACCTGCTTACGGGCATACTTAACTCCACGGAATCCATGAAAAATCAATAGAACTGAAACACCCACGTTCTATTGATAACTATGTCAATATTTTTCACTCGACATTGGCAGAAATAAACCTCCCAGAGAGGTTTGATTGCCACAAATAAAAAAAAAAAAAAAAAAAAATAAGTTTTCGGTTTTATACCGACACAATGAGTTCTAGCTTCACGTTTCTAGACACAATAAGAACTGTCACCCGCAATTTAAGACTGCCTTTTCCATGTCACAAACGTGTCAATGATAATAACAGTTAACTTTCCCCCGGGACACGGTAATAATATCATATAGTATTACCGTGCCCGGGACAAACTTGACCTACACTGGTTGGGTTTTTATTGACGGTCAAGCTGCTGCGATACAGTGGCGTAGCTTGGGGGGGGCAGGGGGGGCCATGGCCCCGGGCGGCATATGAAAGGGGGCGGCGGATAAGGAAAAAAACATTGCATGAACAAGAAAAAAAAGGTCGACTATGTCTACGTTGAGACTAACAAATCTAGCTATACTGGCAATTCAAAATGAGATACAATTTGATATCGACGATTGTGTTAAAGATTTTGCTTTGAAAAAAGCACGAAGAGTACATTTTTAATCTATTTTTTTAAGTAATAGTAACAAAAATATTTAAGGAGCTTACTTACCCCTCTAAAACTTGCGCCACGGATAGCTAGGGTACAACCCTTAATAATATTAAGCACATTGTTATTCCTTCTAAGTTCAATAAGCACTATACAATACAGGGTGTTTCTTATAAGGTGTCAAGCCGAAGGCAGGTGATAGGTGAGGACTAGACCTATCGATTTCACCGCTATGTATGTTGTACGATTTTTCGTAGTTTAGAAGTTATCGTTAATTTTGTGTTTTTTTTCAAATTTTATGACCTAGTAAAAATTTTATGGCTTTAATTTTTTTTATCTTTTTTTGGGTTGACTTTTCTCAGATTTCTTTTTTTTGACAGATTCCCTATTAATTGCAGATGTTTGAAAAAAATAATCACCTTCCTATCTTTGATTTTTTATTTACAATATTTTCGCTAGAAACATAAAAAATATGCTTTTAGCAGAACATTCTAAAATTTTCAACTTAAAAGTTTGAAAAAAAAAATGAACTCATAGGTCCAAAATAGTTTTAAAACTGCGCAGTTTTCTAAACTTTCATAATAATACAAAAAAAAACATGTACAATACGCCATTTTTTTCTGTAATCGCTCCACTAAAGTGGTAAGTCGGAGATTCAATCAAAAAAAAAATCAAAGGCAAGAGCTTCCTCGTTGTGGATAAAAAAATGTTCTGTTCACTTATTGTCTCTAAATGTGTTCTACGTAACGTAAACTTAGGGGATTGCAAACATTAGTTAGTCCTAAGAAAGTCAAAAACATGTAACGGAATCTCCGACTTACCACTTTAGTGGAGCGATTACAGAAAATAATGGTCTATTTATTAAGTACATGTTTTTTTTTGTATTATTATGAAAGTTCAGAAAACTGCGGAGTTTTTAAAATTATTTTGGACCTATGGAAGTTCTTTTTTTTTTTCGAAGTTTTAAGTTGAAAATTTTAGAATGTTCTGCTAAAAGCATATTTTTTATGTTTCTAGCAAAAATTTTGTATCTTGCATCAAAGATAGGAAGGTGATTATTTTTTTCAGACATCTGCAATTAATAGGGAATCTGTCAAAAAAAATAAATCTGAGAAAAGTCAACCCAAAAAAAAGATAAAAAAAATTAAAGCCTACTAGGTCATAAAATTTGAAAAAATTAACGATAACTTCTAAACTACGAAAAATCGTAGAACATACATGGGAGTGAAATCGATAGGTCTAATCCTCACCTATCACCTGCCTTCGGCTTGACACCTTACAAGAAACACGCTGTATAATTTAAGATAATATTTACTCTCAATTGACAAATAAATACTTTAATATTTGTTATACACCTAGTGTAGTGTTATAGGTGTACCAGAATCTCATGGCAAACAAAAATATTGGAAAAGTGTGTTTTTCATATGGCCATTGTCTATAGCTTTATTGTCACCTGTCAAAGTAGGAAATCAAGAGATCTGTCAGCCGCTGCAGAAATTTTGTAATCTCTTCATGCCTATTTGTTATTTTTGTGAAAAATTCGAAAAAGCTCAAGCAAATCATATTGTTTTCAATGTGTATTGTAAAATAAGGCATAATTCAAAGTCAATCTTAGATTTTAAAGCGCGTCGTTGAGTTGACAGTAAGTTGGAGTGAAATGTTTTGATACATTTAGTTTATTACCTAACTGCGTCAGAAGGAGGGTTATGTTTATTTTTATATTATTCTTACCTAATAGCTGCTTTTTCGGGGTTTTCAGGTGTATTTCATACATTGGTTCAGAGGAATAGTGAAAACGTTATGACCATGTAAAGAAAATTAAAAAAGATATCATCAAGCAAGTTTGAGTAATTGAAATGCTGAAAGAGCGATTTATATTATACAGGTTGGAATTTTGTGAGCCACCATCACAATGCCACCTGGAGGGAAAGTACTCTTAATATTGTAGATAGAATTTTTTTCTCAAAGAAAACATTCCTTTATTTTTGAAAAGAAATAGAACAGCATTCAAAGATTTCCAAAAATTTGCTTGCCACACCAGGGAATCTAACCAACTCTGTTAAAAATTATATCCTGTATTTTTATTACATCGATCGCTAGGGTTAATTATAAGGATGAAATCTCTCTAACAAACTTAATAAATCAAATGAAAGGAAAACCATGAAATCTTAAATTATTTTTAAAATATTACAGAAAATTGTATGGTAGGTATAAGTAGTGAATTTTCGAAAAAAAATCAAAAATAAAGGAATTTTTTCTTTCAGTAAAATTTTCTATCTACAGTATTAAGAGTACTTTCCCTCCAGGTGGCATTACAAAATTCCACCCTGTATAAATACCTCTTTAACTTGATCATTTAATGAAGAACAACAAATGCAAGTGGAGTTCTTAAGAATCGTTTTCTAGTTCTGAATGAAGTGATAAGTTATAAGAATGATACAAATAAAATTATTTACAGTAATATATGTAGTACGGTTTACTTATTTTTCAAGACATGTTTCTATGTTAAAAACCCGATGTATAACAACATTCTTCATACACATACCTAAAATATAGGTAGGCATTCGTACTTCATGTTCATTAATATTAAAGTCATAAACAAAAAAATTAAACAGTATCAAGATCGTTTAATCCAATTTCCCCAGTATTGCACTCAACAAAGTTTATTTTCCCCATTTGCCATGAGATTCTGGTACACCTATACATAATAAAGTTGATCTATTTAAGAAAATCTAACTTCCTGTAGGTTTCAAGCAATTGCTTCTCTTTAATGTATTTTCCTTCTGAAGCAGTGCGTGGTAGTTTATTTTGACTTTCAACAAATAAGGTGAATAGTGTACCTGAAGTCCATTCAATATAATATTTACACTTTAAAATATTTATAATTAAAATAAAGGGCGGCGGATTTCCGGACGGCCCCGGGCGGCGAAAAGCCACGCTACGCCACTGCTGCGATACAAGCACAGCTTAGTCGGCCGCTAAAATAAATATTAATAAATATTAAATATTTGTAAATGTTTTATTGGCAAATAAAATTATTTTTACTTTACTTTTTTTTACTTTAACGTTCACACGAACATCCCGTTTGCAGTGTCCCGCAAAAACCGATCCGTTTGAATTTGGAATTCGAATTTTAAACACTCTGAAAAAATACTCATAATGCTCATTTATTTTTGCAAACAGGCTTTTAAGAAGCACTTTTACACGTCCCAGTACCACTGCCACCAGTACCCGTCCCTACCACTGCTTCGGAACAATACATGGACGTGCTGAGAAGAAGCAACGCCAGAACTCACATGAGTAAGTATTGTGTATGACAACTGCGTTGGAATAAATTCTTCCAAATGCACGAGAAACGTCCTACTCAAAACGTACATTTGAAAGAGCCCTTTTAGGCGAAAAGATATGATAGAGCTATTTGTTTGTCTCGAAACGCTGGTGGGGCCCAAAAGATAAGGGCACATGCTTCATACAGGCTACCTTCTTTATTCTATGTCGTTTATAAGTTCCAAATCTGGGTCAAAGTTATATAAAATCATTTATCTCACATAAACTAACAGTATTGTTATCATACATCAAAAATAATGACAATTACGTCAATCAAGCTAGACATAAAGCGAATTTAGGGTGTTTACTTATTTGGCTATTATATTCATGTACAGTATATCAAGCTTAACACAGTGGCATCTTATCTCGTTGGAATACGGGCTATTTTGCAACGTAAATGTATAGGCTGATGTGCTCGACTGTATTCGGTTCACACGCACGCTTACATATTTCACTTCGCGTGGACTAATTGGGCCACCCCGATGGATATCGCAGGAAATTACACGTCATAACGACCATCGCCAAATAAACAAAGGTGTAGCCCTGCGTTTAAGATTCGTATCATATTCGAGCATACAGCGTATTTGGCTCCTTAAATGTATATTTTTGGAGTAAAATTAAATATTAAGAGCACCTTGAAATTAAAGGCATGTGTCCGATCCGAAGCGCTGCAACGATACCTCTAATTTGAAGGTCAATTCGAAAATTTAATTTAAATTGTGAAATTTGTGATAAAGCAGAATTCGAAAATGGCCTCTGGATATTACAAATTAGTTGAAATTAATCAATACAGACTTGACTAAACAAATTATAAAGTCAAGTTTAATCTCATAATAAAATTTTTAACAGTAACCTAGCTCAATCTCATAATGAAAATAAACAGAAACCTAGATTTCAGCAATCCAAATTTATTTCATAATATCCTGAATAGTGTTGAATTAGGATAAAGATTACGAAATTTTAATTATGTCCTTTAGTTACTACATAGTCCAGTATATCAATCATCGTAAAATTGTGAACTTTGTCAGTTTATATGTAATATAACCTGTGATATTGTAATATAACTACGTCAGTTTATAATCTAACGGAATTCACAATTTTACAGTGATATTATCCAATTACGTCATATATTCACACGCTAACCTTGATAGAGTTCAATGCAAAACGTGATGCTAATTGCGCTCTTTTTGTTTTTGTTACCGAATGCGGATCATATTTTGCTATTACGTGATGGAACGTTTGAAAATGGCATATCAATGAAAACTGGAATTAATGTAAATTTGAGTGCCTACTGCCTACACGAAATAAAAGTGATGAGCCAAAAGGCTCTTCCCGCGACCTTTAGATCGTCGGTCCACCTAGTCGGCCTGACCACGCTACGTCTTCCAGCCCATGGCCGCCGTCAAGAACTTTTCTGCCCCATCGGCCAACGTCTCTACGAGCTATGTGCCCCGCTCACTGCCACTTGATTTTTAGCAATTCTGCTAGCTATGTCAGTCACTTTGGTTCTCCTGCGGATCTCCTGTGATGTGGGCAGCGCAGGACCGTTCATTGTGGACAACCTTGGAGGAGGCCTTTGTCCAGCGGTGGTCGTAATTTGGCTGAAACGAAGGAACGAGGCAAAAAGTAAAACTGCACTGTAAAGGCTCGTTCCCACTGCAATCCAGTTTTGCAGTATCCAGGCTGCAGGATGCCTCAAACTGGACTGTCGTGTGAACACACATTATGTGTGTTTAAAATTCAAATTGCAAAGTCTGAACGTACGGGTTTTTTGCGGGACACTGCAAACGGGATGTGTCTGAATGAACGTCAATAATAAACAAGTATTCTTCTAAACGGGATCCTTCAAAAAAACAGTTCCTGCAAAAAATTTCCTGGATGTCTCCGTGGGAAACAAGCCCTAAAAGGACAAAGGAAACTGCAAAGATCAAATCAAATAAAATGTAGGAATCAAATAAAAGAAGAATGGGTGGAATTCAATTCAATTCTACAAATACGTCTTTGAAATTCAGAGATAGGCGACATTCAGTATGCATGTGAGCTGTAAAAGTGTTTGAACGCGAATCCGTTCTTTTAGTTTCAATGCCGTATAAATCAAACTTTTCAGTACCTTAATACCTACCTAATACTTTTACCAGTGTGCTTACCATGAGTTTACGTTAGGTGTGCTCGCTAGCGAGTACGTCAAAAAAATCTATGAAGATTTTATTTCTTGAAAGTAGCCGCTAGGGGCGCTGCACAATATGTCAACAATTTAGGCTGGGTTGCACCATCTTATTTTAACTTTGACAAACATCAAAAATCTGTCAAAATCCATACAAAAAGCACCGGTTATCGTCATCGTCACCGTTAAAGTTAGGTGGTGCAACTCACCCTTAATGTCATTTCTTTACGCAGTCGCTAGCGAGCACACCTACGTGAACTCATGGTAAGCACGCAGAACACAATTATTTTGTAAATTAATAAAGATGTCTAAGACGATGCACCTATGTAAAAAGCCAGATCCAAAAGAGAGTGTTCTTACTCGTAATCTCAAAAACTTTCTGTATGTTCGTAAACATCGAAATATAAAAAAATCCCTTTACAAAATTGTAATAGCTGATCGCTCGGCAAGATTTTTTTTAACGTAACTAATAGGAACATTAATTTGTTATTTGTAGGTGAGTGAGGGTGATAGTTCATTTACAAATAAGTACCTACTTGTAGAGTACGGGTAAAAAAACAATACGGGCAGAAAACGGCTTCCCCATGAACTCTCCGGTAATATTTGATTTTGTCTACCCACGCCCCGCTCGACGCCCCACGGTGCGCTCGTGAGCGTGACTAAGTTTGTTTTCACAACTTGGGGCAAACGTTCGTGTCAACCAATTTGGATAGTAGCTTCACTCTACCCCGAGGCTACAACTGTTATAGTCTCAACAAATCATTTTTGTATCTTAATTAAAGGCCAATGACTTCAGAAATTATTGGTACCGTCAGCTAAATTCAAATTCAGTACATAAGCCCTTTCTAGGGCACTTATACACGTCCCAAATATAGCTTGCCCTAAGCATACAGAATTTCATTTCATCCCACTCAAATTACTTCGTTTGCAAAAAATGGAGTGTGTCAGTGTGACTGACTGTATTCTTCTCCTAATAAAGTAAATTCAAATTCGTTATTTGCTCAAAAAATAGGGTAAATGCATAAGTGGTGATGATATCTTATTAAAAGTGCAATCCTATTTAGCCAATGGCAGTTAGCATGCAAAAGTGCAATCCTATTTAGCCAATGGCAGTTAGCATGCAAAAGTGTAATCCTATTTAGCCAATGGCCAGTGGCGTAGCTTGGGGGGGGGCAGGGGGGGCCATGGCCCCGGGCGGCATATGAAAGGGGGCGGCGGATAAGAAAAAAAACATTGAATGAACAAGAAAAAAAAGGTCGACTATGTCTACGTTGAGACTAACAAATCTAGCTATACTGGCAATTCAAAATGAGATACAATTTGATATCGACGATTGTGTAAAAGATTTTGCTTTGAAAAAAGCACGAAGAGTACATTTTTAATCTATTTTTTTAAGTAATAGTAACAAAAATATTTAAAGAGCTTACTTACCCCTCTAAAACTTGCGCCACAGATAATCTTTCGTGATTTCTCTTGTTACAAACCGAAATAAAAAAGTGGTTTGTATATTTACAAACTTGCAGAATATAATAAATACACGGTTTTAAAAGTAGCTTAGATGGCTTTAACAATAGTTAAAAGTTTAAAACCGTGTATTTAATATATTCTGCAAGTTCGAAATTCAAAATTAGCTAAAATGGTAACTTTTAGAAGTAATTAAATCTGTAACTTGCTGCAAATATCTAATGAATTCAAACAAATTATTTTAAAAAATAGCTTCGATACATATTATACATTTTTCAAACCACTTCTTTTAATTTCGGTCTATAACAAAAGTAATCAAGAAAAAATATGGTGGCGCTGGTTAGCCAGGGTACAACCCTTAATAATATTAAGCACATTGTTATTCCTTCTAAGTTCAATAAGCACTATACAATACAGGGTGTTTCTTATAAGGTGTCAAGCCGAAGGCAGGTGATAGGTGAGGACTAGACCTATCGATTTCACCCCTATGTATGTTGTACAATTTTTCGTAGTTTAGAAGTTATCGTTAATTTTGTGATTTTTTCAAATTTTATGACCTAGTAGGCTTTAATAATTTTTATCTTTTTTTGGGTTGACTTTTCTCAGATTTCTTTTTTTTGACAGATTTCCTATTAATTGCGGATGTTTGAAAAAAATAATCACCTTCCTATCTTTGATTTTTTATTTACAAAATTTTCGCTAGAAACATAAAAAATATGCTTTTAGCAGAACATTCTAAAATTTTCAACTTAAAAGTTTGAAAAAAAAATGAACTCATACGTCCAAAATAGTTTTAAAAACTGCGCAGTTTTCTAAACTTTCATAATAATACAAAAAAACATGTAACAATACGCCATTTTTTCTGTAATCGCTCCACTAAAGTGGTAAGTCGGAGATTCAATAAAAAAAAATCAAAGGCAAGAGCTTCCTCGTTGTGGATAAAAAAATGTTCTGTTCACTTATTGTCTCTAAATGTGTTCTACGTAACGTAAACTTAGGGGATTGCAAACATTAGTTAGTCCTAAGAAAGTCAAAAACATGTAACGGAATCTCCGACTTACCACTTTAGTGGAGCGATTACAGAAAATAATGGTCTATTTATTAAGTACATGTTTTTTATTTATTAAGTACATGTATTTTAGACCTATGGAAGTTCTTTTTTTTTCGAAGTTTTAAGTTGAAAATTTTAGAATGTTCTGCTAAAAGCATATTTTTTATGTTTCTAGCAAAAATTTTGTATCTTGCATCAAAGATAGGAAGGTGATTATTTTTTTCAGACATCTGCAATTACCTAATAGGGAATCTATCAAAAAAAATAAATCTGAGAAAAGTCAACCCAAAAAAAAGATAAAAAAAAATTTGAAAAAAACACAAAATTAACGATAACTTCTAAACTAAGAAAAATCGTAGAACATACATGGGAGTGAAATCGATAGGTCTAATCCTCGCCTATCACCTGCCTTCGGCTTGACACCTTACAAGAAACACGCTGTATAATTTAAGATAATATTTACTCTCAATTGACAAATAAATACTTTAATATTTGTTATTATTGTTTATTGTTATACACCTAGTGTTACATAATAAAGCTGAGCTATTTAAGAAAATCAAACTTCCTGTGGGTTTCAAGCAATTGCTTCTCTTTAATGTATTTTCCTTCTGAAGCAGTGCGTGGTAGTTTATTTTGACTTTCAACAAATAAGGTGAATAGTGTACCTGAAGTCCATTCAATATAATATTTACACTTTAAAATATAATTAAAATAAAGGGCGGCGGATTTCCGGACGGCCCCGGGCGGCGAAAAGCCACCAATGGCAGTTAGCATGCAAAAGTGCAATCCTATTTAGCCAATGGCAGTTAGCATGCAAAAGTGCAATCCTATTTAGCCAATGGCAGTTAGCATGCAAAAGTGTGATCCTAATTAGCCAATGGCAGTTAGCATGCAAAAGTGCAATCCTATTTAGCCAATGGCAGTTTAGCATGTAAATTACAAAATTGATTATAAAATAATGTCGATTGATATTAACTACCACATAAATTATATTAATATTGATTCAAATAAAATTCATTAGCATAATTTTTCAGTCAAAAACTCAGTAATGAAATAGTTACCTAAAAGTCAACTGTGAAAGAGTTGAACGACAGACGAATGTCAAAGCTTTCGCACCATGCTTTCGCTCAGACAACTTATATTTTCACTTACGAGCAAGTATTTTATTTTGTCTGCCCACGCCCCACTTACGCCCCGCGCTGCGCTCGTGACATGTTTTAACACGTTTGCGCCAACCAATTTGGAGCACCTAAGCCGATATCTGCCCAGGAAATTGCCTGTCACGAGTAGCCATCTTCGATTATAAGTGTTTTGTCCACCCCTTGAAGTTGAGGCGTACCTTTGATACTGAAACGTGTGAAAATATCTGTGAATCTACTTTTGTAAAAATGCTAGGTAGTTCTTGAATGGATGTGCTTGTACTGTTTGATTTATCAGATTTAGCTTTAACACGCGACTTTGTCTATGTGAGTAGATTTCGATTAAAAGTAGCATACTAACTAATTATTAGGTAGGTACTTTTTTATGTAGAATTATACTTAACGTTGCATAGTTTCATGAAAATACATGCTCAAGTAGTTTTTTGGGAAGGAATAAGAAAACTCCTACTACCCTCAAAAACTGTCTTCGGCCCACGGCTTCATCAGTTTAATTGTCACGATAAAAAGTAACTTTCCTAAAAAAAATTAAAGGAAGTTATCCTTATTCAAGTTCCAATCAATAAATAGATACCTATAACAAAAATTGTTAAACATGGAAAGAAGACAGAATTGCTTTCGCATTAATATTTTATGGACCCCAAACAAAAGACCAATTAAAACAAGAGTCGTCTCGTAAAACGTCGTTAAGTTGCTCTTTTATTGCAGTTTCCAGTTGCAAAATGGTTAATTAACAATTCCGGGGAATCCGTCTCTAAAATCGTTTCTTTGGAATTTAGGTTAAGTTCACTTACATTGTGACTCCGCTTTGAAATTAAATCACTTCAGAATCTCTATTGTGAGCTACAAACAGCCTGGTGTGCTCTTGACTGTGCGTCCTTGGGTAGTTTATTATGTTTTCAGTAAATATAAATCTTATAAAATGACTCGTGCACTTTAAAGACTGATTGTGACAGAACGAAGTTAGTATTATCAGTACCTATTATACCCCTAAGCATAAAGATTTTTCATTTCAAAATGTAACTAGCACAGATCACAGAAACTAAGAGTAGGCGCACACCGTTGATTTTTCGTCGGCCGATAGTTTAGTCGGGCAGTTGATCAGTATGGGCATGTATGGGAGTGCGCACACTACGCCGATTCGATTTGGCCGATTCTTCATACAATTTAAAATCGGGCACAACTATCGGCCAACTAAAAATCAACGGTGTGCGCCTACTCTAAAAGGAAAGGAGATTCAACAAGGGGGCGGCGCCGGTTTCGCAGCAATATAGGTACCCAAAAACCTCGTAAACAGTTTATATTGCTTGCGTAGTACTAAAGATTATTCGAACGTTGAGTACTGATACCGCAGTGCATAATGAGCACATTATTTTGATTACTAAGTATGTGTGCGTGAATTTCTAATGCGACACTGAGTTTCGAATTCAGCGCATTATTAGTTGGTATCTCTATGCTCTTGCCAATAAACAGCTAAGATACCTCAGGTCTATAAAGTACGAGTAAGTACCTTACATAACGCCTACGGACGAAGGGAGGTCCAGTCGTTAGAGAGTTGGAGTTACTCTAACAACTTTTGGGTTCGATTCCCAAGTGGAAAATAGTGATAAATTACTCTGTGTAACATTTATTTCCATTTTGCTCAGGTCATTGCAGGTATTAAACTTACCCGAGTGTCTAAAAAGAGAAAATTATTCCCTAGTTTAAATAAAACTCGTATTTACTGAAGTTTTGGAATGTTATAACTGCCTAGCTCGCATCAATGTTATACTATTGTAAACCCTTGGAAAAGAAAACTCACTCAGCATTGGCCTGTTTCTGTTGGCCTCGGTGTTTCTTTACGAGATCGAATCAGAAATGAGGAGATCCATAAACGAACTAAAGTCGCTGACATAGCCCGACGGATCAGCAAGCTGAAGTGGCAGTGGGCAGGGCACATAGTACGCAGAACTGACGGCCGATGGGGCAGCAAGGTTCTGGAATGGAGGCCACGTACCGGAAAACGCAGCGTGGGACGTCCACCCACAAGGTGGACCGACGACCTGATAAAGGTAGCGGGAAGGCGCTGGATGCAGGCCGCTACCAACCGTGCGATGTGGAAGTCATTGGGGGAGGCCTATGTTCAGCAGTGGACGTCCTGTGGCTGAAATGATGATGATTGGCCTGTTTATTGTCCCAAGCAGCAACTGGTGGGTATAAATAAAGTAATATTGGGACGTGTAAAAGCGATTTTTAAAAGCCTTTACATATTACTTTAAAAAAGATTTTAAAAATATAAAAAAAAAGATTAAAAGATTAGAATTATTGAAAAAAAACTTTTATCTGTCTCTACTATTCACTATAATTCTGAAGGATTCATGCATGCATAGTGGTCCTCAACTGTTACACGGTGGAAGAAGAAACAGAAACAGTACCTAACTTTAAAAATAACTTCTTTTAGATAATCCCTGTCGCTCAGTGAAACCTCTCCCAATTAACTTTACTTCGTAACACTTTTATCGGGAAATATCGCTCCCATTCCTGGAAGCCGAATCCAACAATTTATCTTCGAAAGCAGTTTTGCTGCCGAACGATAACTTTTCGTGGGATCGAGTTTAAATCCGACAAAATAAGTTATCTGGATGGAGTGTCGATAAATGTACAAAATACTTTGCTTGTTATTTTTTGTCAACTTGTATTTGACGACGGAATAAACACAAATTGTGGACATACCTTAAAAGAAAAAATACAAGGTGTTGATGCATTTCAATTATTTTTTTTTTGTTATTTTACATCAAATATTAAAAATGCACTAAATAACATTCTTATCATTACGAAAGGGTTCTTGAAAGTCTGACGTCAATTAACTTTAAAGTTTATTAAATTCCCAAAATAAACCCCTTTAGCTCAAATCATCGACCGCAAACAATATTTTAAATTATTCCCGTATAAATTGAGTGAGTAAATTACAATATACGTGAAGACGTGAAAGCATCATAACTATTGAAATAATTAGATAATATAATAAAATTTCTTAAGCTTTCGAGAATAAATCGTTTATTCCCGATGTCCCCCACTATTTGTCCACCACTGGTGGACATCGAGAAAAAAAGTTGCAATGTCCACCAGTGGGCGGGGGACAGCGCTACCGAAATCTTCCCGTTGGGCCGATTTCCGATTTCTTGAAACCCGATGCTAAATATACGCTAACGAAGCTTTTACGAATAGGCTTTTATTTAAATTAGATAAAAATGTGCGAACATTTGAGCACGAAAAAGAATGAGGTACCTACTACAAGTTTTTATTTATTTATTTATTTTATTGGTCTGCCAACAATTGTACAATAATACTTGTATTATATTACTAAAGTCTAACTTAATTTCTAATTGTACAATATATAAAATGGGCAAACACACACAGCATGCATTTAAATTTTATAGGTTAATTAATCAATGTTACAGGTAGGTACTTGGCATTTCAATCAAAATTCGTTTAGTAATTTTGAGTGAAACATAATCATAAACATGCTGTATACATTTTGTAAATATAGAATAGATAATTAGATAATAGAACATTTATAGGTTTTTTTTTAATAAAAAATACATAAAAGTGTTTTAGAATACACCACCCAAAAGAACATTCCATAAAGACTAAATAAACAAGCACATTAATTTCAAATGCTCTGGTTCCAACATCCAATTATGTATGGAGCCCGAACAATGTCCTTTCTATAGAACAAATTGGATATCTTTTGTGCACGACCGCCCACTGTAGGGATCTGAAGTAGCCGCTCGGTGTGTCGGTGCGTGCACTGGGTCTGATCGGCGGAGCTCGAACCGCCAACCGTTCATCGATAGTTCTTGATAAATAATAACGCAATGGACTGTATAGCTTCTTTAATCACTTCACAAATTCACAAATCTTCACTTAACACTATGTAGGTCCTGTCCTTAAGTCTAGAACTACACTACACTTTGCCCGTTCGAATAGGGCAACCGCGTCGCGTTTAGGAGGAGCTTAGCTCGACTCGCACTTATTCCGATTTGAACTGGACTGCACTGGACTGGCTGACGAACTGACTAACTGAACTGACGAACTGACTAACTTTTTGGGTTTTTTTTTTGAAGGGACACGCGCTGGTAGCTTGAGGAGCTTTTCCAGCTTCACCGGGCAGAGTGGCGAGTACAGAAGGTACTCTAGCCGTTTGGCGATCGTCGGTCGCAGACCGACTTTCGCGATCGGGCCGTATCGAGCGCATAAGGCGCCCGATCAGTGGCGAACCCAATTAGAGGGTTGCCCACCGCGGTGTTGGACCAAAGTCCAGTCTACTGCGGGCTCACTCTATGTGGGCCCGATCGAGGGGACTACGGACGCGGCCTGAGGGCGCCACGGTAGGCTCGGACCTCGGCTCAGGCCGTGTCCGGGGGACGGATAGGTAACTTTTTGGGCTCGAGGCGCGCTTCTTATGTCTTGTCTGAGAGCGAGGGTTTAGTCGCGGCAATCGCCCATAATCTACACCAATCGCCATGCCCGAATGTAGGCTATCTCTCTTTCAAACCCTCCCTCTCAGACAGACGCGTCCGTGAGCGCTCACATGCCTATCTCGCTCACTCCTAAGCGATTCCCTATCTTCCTTTTCTTAATTATCTATTTTCCTTAATTATTATGTGTTCTCTTTATTATTTACATGTAAAAAGTAGTACATAGGATTCGTCTTTTCTTATATATTACAATTTAACTTAGTCCGTAGTAAATTACATCTTCTATAAAGAATTATTCATCATTTACCATCTTTATTTATGTAACTTACATAAACGGTTATTATTTCCATAAATTATATATCAAGGTAATTAATATAATTACATAGACCATCAAAACATTCACATTTAGTGTTTACGCACAACGGTGTACGCATTCGTTCGCGCCACTATTTCGCCGATTTTCTCCTTGTCGGCGAGTCGTCCCCAACATCCTTGTTATATTATTTTATATCCTGAAAATATTTTTCTTTTTAGTTGCTACGTAATTGGCTCGCGTCAGTACGAAGCAAAGTGAGTCTCGAACATACCAATTACAACGAAGCTTGGAAACAAATCGATATGGCAATATCCCAAATCTGTCTTGTTAGGATATCCATGTTCTGTATGAGTGTGAAATAACGACGATTGGATTGATTGAATCTACGATCGATCGACAACGATCAAAAAGAGCACTTGGATAATTAAAACTGCACAGCTGCGGTTCGAATTAGTCGCTGATATGGTTCAAATTACTCGTAGTCATCAGACCTTGGATTTTTTGTCGTAAAATAGCACCAATTTGTACTACTACAAGTACTAAAAGCTACCAAAGAATTCAGTATTATAACTTGTAACTATATCGTATTGATGTTGGCAAGAAAAAAAATTAAGAGTCAGTCACAGGTCTTCGACCTTCTTGGCCGGTTCGGGCGTCGAGCTTGTGCTCATGGCCCGTGCAGCATCTCGACTGGCTACTGCCAGTCGGTGGTTTGACGTCGCTTGGCGACGGACTGCCTGGGCTTCTACCTGGCACCACTGTCCCGCCCTCGGCGCGGTACCAGCCCACCGGGTGAGTCGACGTTGGTCGAGGCCCAGTGAACGACCAGCGAGCGGGCGGTTCCTGGATGCCAGGGAGCTTTCAGGCAGTCACATTATGTTCTGGTGTTGGTTTCCTCTTAGTGCGGGCGTTGGGCCGTCACTATTTTGAAGCGGGGCTTCGGTGCTGCGACAGCTGACCTTCTTAATTAGGTACATTTCGTCAAACCATTTCGCATAATTTCAAATTACTTTGACTAACGTAAGATAGGGCTAAATTATTTAATATTATATGGATCTGTTATGTAATTAATAGTATATGAATACGTTTTCGTCCGCAGAGGTTTAAGCCTTATTACCTACTATGTATAATAACCTGTAGCTTGTATGATGAATGAGCTATAATATTAATAAGTTAATGATCAAAATCCTTGTATACTTGTGGGACAGTGCAAATACACCTATTAATTCATTCATCGTATCCATTCATAATAATGTTCGCATTATTAATCCATTCATCCTTATCTATTAAATAATATTCGCGTTTGAATAATACTTACTTATTACATTAATATTATATTTCTCTAAATAGGATTATGGATATTCGTAAAAGAAATATAGCGCTCTTTATCTCGTATCAAACTTAAATACGACATTATTAAAATGTAGACTTGCTATTGACATAATTGGATTAAATATTTTAGAATCGTAACGAGATTATACGAGTAAAGCGTTTTTTTTTAATATATAATACCTAGAATTTCCATTGATCTACTTACAACGTAACTTTAAAAATAATTAGGAGTAAATGGACTAATGAATGTAAGGGTAGAACAACGACAATTAGGTATGTACTTATAGGAGGACGGAGGTCAATTCTAAATAGATTTACCTGACCAAATAACCATACTACCAGAGTAAATACAAATGAGTAGGTCATCTTCATAGAAACGCACCGAGCGCGGTTTGTATGTGAGCGCGCGCCAATACGTATGGGGCGCGCACGCACACACTGACAAAATTCGGGGCAACTCACCGCCAATCAACGCTAAATTTTGTTTAAAAAATTTTGTGTGAAAAAATGTATTTTGTGTGAAATTTAAATCAAAGATTGACTAGAATAGAGATTCACATTATGTAACTTAGAATTGAACAAATAATACCTAAATACATTTCAGAATAACACCAATTCAGTTCAAAACAGATCATCACCACGGAAAATTTTAAACTTCCGCGTTTTTGATTTGGACTATAAAACAACAAATAGTACAAAACTTAATATTATATTATTATGTGTGCAAAATATTTGTGATACCTAGAACTTAACATGTTGCTATAAACATAATTTTTCCTTTATTACAGGCTTTGACCAGTGGATTTCCACTAAGGCTTTTCCTTTGTCTACCGGCAAACTTTTAGAGGTTCTAGGATTATAATGATGATAAATAAAAAAAATATTTATAAATAAAAATGTATTTATTGCCTTCGAACCATTACACAGTGTGTTATGGGACTGTATAATCGGACATTCTCATTGATTTGATGAAACGTATAGAGCTTAGTTATACAAACATGATAGTAAAACTCCCGTTTGAAAATTCCACGTAGTTTTCGCGGTATACTAAAAATTCAAAGTTACCTATTTTTTTACTCCAAAATTATGCAAAAATATTCTCACTCAACTAATAACATTTCATTCAGAATTGTTATAATACTTCATAGAGCTCTTAAAACTACACGTAATAAGCGTAATAAGTGCTTCGTGAACGCATTCAGTTAATTAGGAAAAATGATTTTAGTGATTTTTGTTTTTATTTTTTTTTCTCAATTATACCTTAATATATGCAAACATTTTTAATTACAAGATATAGTCTGATATTTAATCTAATTGTATTAATAAAATCAGCTTTAAACTCCGTGATATATTAGCTACTTGACACCGTTTCGTTCGTTTCAGCCGAAAGACGTCCACTGCTGGACAAAGGCCTCCCCCAAGGATTTCCACAAAGACCGGTCCTGCGCCGCTTGCATCCAGGTACTTCCCGCGACCTTCACCAGATCGTCGGTCCACCTAGTGGGAGGCCTGCCCACGCTACGTCTTCCAGCTCGTGGTCGCCACTCAAGAACTTTCCTGCCCCAGCGGCCGTCAGCTCTTCGAGGTACCAATAATTCTAGATCACCACTTTTCTAAAATTCAATAATGTTATTTAATTTTGGCCAGTTAGTAATTTCAGTGTATATTGGAAAAATTACTATCACATTTTATTAAAAAATACATTTTCACTACTGCAATGTGCCTCAGGTAACAGCTGAAATTCATTTTCGATTCGATTTCATACCATTTTCAGCTTTATGTGTTTCTGACATCTCTCTAGCAAAGATTTAGAATTCACAGTATAAAATCAAATCTATTATGTTGCAAAATTCTTCGAAAGACCGAAGGTTTCTCTAACTGAAGTAAATGTATTTGAGATGAGAGATAAGTATTTTGTAAATTGTGCAGTTTACATTTTGTTTTACATTTGCCTGTTATGAGTTGTTTGCAAGAAAAAATACCTATTTATCTGTATATTCACAGATTAATAAATCATAATATAAGGTACAGGCATTGAGTTTCTTCTGCCACTTCTTCTCAGCACCAGCCCATATGTTGTCCCCAAGTGGTGAGCAATCAAGGGTATATTTAAGACGTATATAAGCGCCCTGGAAAAGGCCTAAGTACAAAAAAAACTTTGACTTTGATTTTGACCTATTTATATAAGTTCAAAAAATTGCTCAAATAAGTTTGTTCAAATAAGTTCAAAAATCTTTGTTAGTTACATAAATTGTAACTTCACCAAAAACCACTGAAAAATAATTCTTCCGAAATAGGTCTCAGGTACATTATCTTAAAAACCAAATAAACAAATCATAACTAAAGTCTATAAATGCAAGACATCATCAATCTCCCAAGCAAAGCCATTGTAATAAAGACAATGTCATATAGAGTGACTCTGCAAATAGAATTTCATTAGAAGCTAGACCTCCAGACAGTATCTATTACGTAGTCTGTCTGTATCGACATCTAACAATTTCCAAATAATGATCTATATTACTTATTAAGACATTCCTGTTATGTAAAATGTATTTCAGTGGCAGTGGGCGGGGCACATAGCTCGTAGAGACGATGGCCGTTGGGGCAGGAAAGTTCTCGAGAGGTAACCACGGGCTGGAAGACGTAGCGTGGGCAGGCCTCCTACTACACGGACCGACGATCTAGTGAAGGTCGCGGGAAGAGCCTGGATGCGGGCAGCGCAGGACCGTTCATTGTGGAAAACCTTGGGGGAGGCCTTTGTCCAGCAGTGGACGTCATTTGGCTGAAACGAACGAACGAAAATGTATTACTACGTGAATTTGTTTGCGTTAAAACCTTGTAGCTAAGGTGGACAATACATTAACGCCCGTATTCACAATCATTACTATGAGGTCTCACAGTGCGTGTGGACGCACAGGGTGACGCACGAACCTATCACAGAGCTCTATTCAACGCTGTGCTTTCGATTTTCTGCTTCACCTAAGCAAGCATTCGTTGTGAATACGGGCGTAAATTAAACGGATACTAAAAAGGTGAACTAAAAGAAGATTGTATAGCAACAAAATCGACCTTTACGTAACTTAATTTACCTTTTTCCGCAATTTACAAGCGAACTTTTTATACAGGTCTCTGTGGAGTTCAAATTATGGTAATAATTGTAATTCCGTATTACATTATAGAAGCTAAAGGAATTTTTGGTGAGTTATTGACGACTGATGCTCAATATCGTGACTTGTTATAGGAGTCCCACGAATGCAAAGTAATATTTTATCCGAATTGTGTAGTTGAAAGCTTGTCCGAATTCCCTTAGTTCTTCCCACTAAGGCTAAATACGGAACGCCAGGGTTATTTTAGTGGGTATGCCTCATCCTTCCGATAAGGAGAGACCCACGTAAGCTACCCTGTTCCGGCAAGGTAGGAATACATTTTTTTCCCCAAAAAAGGAGCCCCACGAAAATTTTTATCCTACTGCTGGCAGGTATGCACAAATCATTTCCATCTCATGAAAAAGAGGGTACCGTCTCTTTTATCATTTATGAATGAGTGTTGACTGTTGATCTCTACCAGCAATTATTTATAGCTCACAAGTTCAATTCACGCGTTCATAACCGAAGCATGAGAGATTACAAACGGGTAAATTTCGCCACAAACAAAAAGAAATTAAATGTATTTGTCATGATATTTATAACGAATGTCTGTTATAATAAATGTCGTGTCGTGTCACCCACGTCCTAAATGTCGGCTAAACCTTAGCTTATAACAAATACGGTTTGAATTACTTGTGACTTTAAGGTCTTTTGCTAATCTTGACAAATTGGATCCGCAGCTGATTTATTATTATAATACACATTTAAATAATTTGTCTCAGTTCATGTAAAGTAGCTCATATTGTCTTGTTGAAGATTTTGTTCAAATTGTTGTTCTTTTTCAAATGTTTTACTCAAAAAAGTAGGTAATAAGAAGCTGGTAGTAAACAGCCTCAAGATCGCCATCTTGGCTACTAGTATAGATCGTTTCATCCACGAAGACGCGCCCCACCAATTTTTGGTCGAGGGAAGCGCGGAGTACGAGGAGTTTGATCCGAGCAATCCGAGCGTCATTATTGTAGTGTGCGTGTGCACTCATGGATAATACAGCGTGCGTGTATCGATAACAATATGGTGGGGCGCGTCAACGTGGATGACACGATCTATAATATAATCAATATTACTAAGACCAATTTTGTTTAGGTTTTCTTATTTGGATCAAGATCGCTACAATAATAAAGTATCTATCAATAGTGATTGATATTCCACGAAGGTGCTCCCTGACAATCGGTCTTCTTTGTGACCTAATGTGACAATTGAAACAAATTCTTTCTATTTCCGTCCCAAACTAAGAAAAACATTTGACGACAGCAATCAATCTTATGGCGTTGTAATAGGTACCACTTTTGTGACAAAAAATATACAGCCTGAAGTAATGTCGACTGTATTAAGGAAACCAGACAACTGAATAAACATTCTTATACTTTGTTTGTGTAAATAAATGAAAATAGACTTGTTTAAGCCAAAACATACAAGTGTATGTATTATGAGAGGATCAAACCACTCACTGTTTGCGATACAGTCGAACTTTCTATCACAGCGCCAAAACATCGTTTTAACGTCGCAAAGTGTTTAGTGCTATATGCTAATTTATTTATTTAGGTACAGCAACAGAATAGAAATTAGTTTTTACAAATAATTTAGATTAAAAAAAGGTATGTTCATCAAATAAATTTGCACTCCAGTTATAGCTATGTATACCTACACGACATTTGCTTAGTACACGAATAGCTAAGTAAGTAGTTTTATCTTTTTAATGTTGGAAAATGTAGTAGGTAATTGATTCGAGTTCAAAAGGACCAAACGACCGCCATTCAATTAACAGGGTCGATGTTCAAATGCACTCCATCGTACAATGGCTGCATTAGGTCTACCTAACGAGGGAATTAATCTGGAATTTGGGACAACAGGATGTAAGCCCGAGTGTTGGAAACCCCACAGTTAGGGTTACCAGATAATGTAACTAAAATTGTAACAAAAATTTGATTGCCAGGAAAAGTCATCATGACATTAAACTAAGAGCGCCCTCACTATGTATATAAAGCACGTACCTAATTGCACTTGTTGGAATATACAAATATGTATAAATTCTAACCCCCTAAACTAATAAAAAGTTACACGCTTGTTGAACACCGTTTTAAAAATGACTTTTCCATACTAAACGCCATTTAAAAACATTGCTCAACGAGTTTTTAATTTTTATTAGTAAATCAAAAACGGTAATAAATTGTTTTAATGCGCTACCTGCCGATCACTAAACAACTAGACGTAGTTTATTTGATATACATATTTTACTTCGAAAAATTCCTGACATTTTCCAAGTCCAACAGAAATCCTGACAAGGCTCAAAAAGTGCTGACATGTCAGGAGAAATCCAGACGTCTGATAACCTTCGTCTGAGAATTAAGCTAAATTTACGATCACCCAGACACCAAAAAAACTTTATGTGATACCAATTCTGCCCGCCGCATCGCCCACGTGACTTTCAGTAGAGGAAAACATTTCTGTAATAATGTGAGACAACGCTGTAATTATGATTATAAAACTACAATTTATTACAACGATATAGATAATTTTCCATAAATTAGGAAGATTAGGCGCTCGAGTCATATACCAATGATTATATCTATGAAATTGCATGTATCCTAAATTCTTTAGGACGTATTCCACTTTGAGCACCCATTCAATTAGCACCTTCTCGAATATCACCTGGACTATTCCACTTAGAGCTTGATATTTTGGGCGGGTGCTCTAAGTTGAACTAAATTTATTTTTACGACATATTCCACTTGAGCACCTACAACACAGCAGCCTAGTGCTCTAATGCAACCACTTCTTTCGGATCCAATAAGAACCGTATACCATGATATTCTAATCAAATCCTAATATCTACTATATAAAAATAAGTCGGGTTTTCCTCCCTGACGCTATAACTCCAGAACGCACGAACCGATTTCCACGGTTTTGCATTCGTTGGAAAGGTCTCGGGCTCCGTGAGGTTTATAGCAAAGAAAATTCGGGAAAAGGGGGTAAAACGGGATCCACGCGTACGAAGTCGCGGGCGGCCGCTAGTCTTTTATAATATTTAACGTTGAACTCGGAAACAAAATGTTGGTAGCTAAGGCAGCAGGAAGTCTTTCATATGTTTCCAAGAACTCTTGCCTTTCCCCCATGGACGAAAAATACGTGCGATTGTTACTTACATCAAACACTCTTTGAACTCCGCATAGGGCTTCCCGTGAAGACCTTGAAGACCATGACCCGAGCCAAGACTACAATAATTTAAAGGTCGTCGCACATTTATCAACTAGGAAAGGGATCGTAACCGTATCAACTCGAGGCAGTCAGTATTTTTTGCATGAAACTCTATACTGCAACGCACACTTATACGCACCGTAACGTAGGGTACATACCTTTTTTTAGGGTTCCGTAGCCAAATAGCAAAAAACGGAACCCTTATAGATTCGTCATGTCTGTCTGTCTGTCCGTCCGTCCGTCCGTCTGTCCGTCCGTATGTCACAGCCATTTTTTTCCGAAACTATAAGAGCTTTACTGTTGAAACTTGCTAAGTAGATGTATTAAGATTTTGATGCAAAAATAAAAAAAATAATAATAAATATTGGGGGCTCCCCATACTTAGAACTGAAACTCAAAAAATTTTTTTTCGTCAAACACATACGTGTGGTGGGGTATCTATGGATCTTCAAAAATGATATCGAGGTTTCTAAAATATTTTTTTTCTAAACCGAATAGCTTGCGTGACAGACGTTTCCAAAGTGGAAAAAAGTTGGTCCCCCCCTCTAACTTCTAAAATAAGAAAATGAAAAATCTAAAAAAAAAACATATGATGTAAGTACATTACTATAAAAACTACCAACGAAAATTGTTTTGAACGAGATCTAGTAAGTAGTTTTTTTTAATACCTCGTAAATCGTAAACCGCTTATTACCGCGTAATCTTTCATACAAATAACTTTAATTAAAAAATAATAATTATAATTTCATAAATCAATGGTACGGAACCCTTTGTGCGTGAGTCCGACACGCAATTGGCCGGTTTTTTTACCTGTACTGTATATATGCCCATTCCGTATCACCTAGAAGAGGTCCGATTAAGCTCATAGCAGAGCAGCTTATCAATTCGGAAAGGGATCAACACCGTATCGCCTTTGGCGAGCTGTCATCGCCTTTCGTGCACTGTCAATTACGAGGTGAGACGAGGCGTTTACGTTACGGTGCGGATAAGTGTGCGTTGCAGAATAAAGTTTTATACAAATAATACTGACCGCCTCGATTTGATACGGTTACAACCCACAAGGTGAACCGACGACATCATAAAGGTAGCAGGAAGGCGCTGGACGCAGGCCGCTACCAACCGGGCAGCATGGAAAGAATTGGGGGAGGCCTATGTTCAGCAGTGGACGTCCTATGGCTGAGATGATGATGATGATGATGATGATGACAATCGACGATCCCTTTCCGGGTTGATAAATGTGCGACGTCCTTATAGTCTCCGATGCTGAGTAGGTATTAAACTCACTCGAAACATTGTTGGAGCTAGTTAAGGAACCATTATTATGCGGAATGGCATCTGAATGCATTAGCAAACTTGTACAGCATAAAATAACCACAACAATGTAAGGACAGCACATTAAGCTATACACAGTGGCATCTTATCTAGTTGTAATACAGGCTATATTACGACAAAATGTGTGCTGATGTGCTGTACGCGAGCCGAAAATTTATTCATGCGCTAAATAAATAATGTATGCTCTTATTAAAGAAAATGGGACAAAAATTAAACGGTATATTACTCAATATCGCTTCTTTTCTTGTTATAGGAAACTAGCTTTCCGCCCGCGGCTTCGCCCGCGTGGAATTTTGTCTGTCACAGAAAAACTTTATCGCGCGCGTCCCTGTTTCAAAAACCGGGATAAAAACTATCCTATGTTCTTTCCCGGGACTCAAACTATCTCTATGCCAAATTTCATCAAAATCGGTTGCGAGGTTTAAGCGGGAAAGCGTAACAGACAGACAGACAGACAGACTAACAGACAGACAGACAGACAGACAGAGTTACTTTCGCATTATTAGTTGGGATAATTATGGAGAGCACTTCTTCCTTATTACATAATATGACCTTTCAAATCGTGCCGTTACAATTTATTTTCTTATTATCTGTTTCCAATATAATATCGCTTATTACGGGATTGCTACCATGAACCTATGTACCTTAATTTTGAGTTGCCGATATACATGAACTGTACATGAACCCCCTTATTAATAAAAAATTACACCTAGGATGAACACTGGATTAAAATGATATTTCCATGCTAAATGACAACTTAAGCCAGGGGGAAAGAGTATTTTTAGAAGACTGACAATTATTATGGTAAAGAGGATTTAGGGATCCGTCCTTGAAAACACTTCACTGTACCAACGTAAGTCAACGCCCGTAGTTCTGTATGACAAGATAATATCATTTCGCGTCTCCCCGGAATTGGGGAATTACATTTCCCCGAATTATAATTTAAATTAAATGTTTGCTCTATGTACTCGTATTACTGCAAACTCATGCGGTAATTTTGCCACTTAGAAACTGGGGATGGTGGTTCTGGCTAATCTCATGATAGTATTTGGTTTAATAATTATGAATTTACAGAAGGCTTTGACAGTTTGATGATTTCTGATATTTGAGAACTATTTGTTTGCATACCTTTCTGACCCTAACTTCTGGTGAACCTTATAATCTGTACTGGAAATAGACTTACGAGAAAAATAATGTTTTGCCACCAAGCCATTGTGGAAATCATCAGGGGAGGCCTATGTTCAGCAGTGGACGTCCTATGGCTGAAATGATGATGATGATGAAAGAACTCTTAATGCAAAAATAACCTATCTCGCTAAGTCTTAACTTAAGCCTTTCCTTGTAGGTCCTAATACTTCCGAAAATATTTTGCTTTATTTGCCAACGTTGTATGATATACTTGTTAAATTATATTAAATTAATTCCAATAATAAAATAATACTCAAGCATAATGCACGTGTAAAATGTTACCATTGTTATTTGCGTTGTGATCGAATTCAGTGTACATTTCTCAAACGGAATTTCATTCCATTTAAGTATTTGCCTCACATTTCTGGTTTGAAACACTTTGAGCACCGCGAATTCATAAAATAAACAAATAAACACTAAGGCTAAGTTGCACCACCTAGCTTTGACCATAACTATGACGATAACCGGTGTTTTTTGTATGGAGTTTGACAGATTTTTGACGTTTGTCAAAGTTAAAGTAAGATGGTGCAACCCAGCCTTAAGAGATGAGAGATTTCAGTACTTTCAGTGAGTCACCGTAGCGGCACGCATCCGCACGTCAGGGGGCGTATTGTGAGTTTACGTCAAACGCATAAAAAAGTGTCATTAAATGTATGACGGATTGTACAGCGCCCCTAGCGGAAACTTCAAAGAACTAAAATCTTCATATATTTTTTTAACACTTAGCCTATGTGACGAAGTTTGATGTAAATCCACACTAAGCCCTCAGATTCATAATGTAGAACAACGGAGCGGCAAAAACAACGCCCGTGTAGCATTTCAAATTCTCAAAGCATCTCTCTAAATAAGCTTAAGCATTCCGGCAATTTTATAAAATGTTTCATGATTTCACTTCACTCTGGCTTTATTTTCTTAAGCGCGAATCCTGCTCCGAAAACTGCTAAGTTTCAGCAGATACACGAATACTGTATCCGCGTTTATTCGAATTATATGTAGAGGTCATTAAACAAAAGCTTTGTATGAGGGTAAGTGAATTGCGAAACACAAATAGTAAGTACGAGTAAAGTTATTTGACGAGCTGTATAAGTTTGACAAACGAAAAAGGGACAAAGAGTGAAAATTGAAGCTGTAAACATAGAGATATCACAAGCTTTCTGTGTAAAACAAGCTTGTTAAATAATATTATTTTCAATGTATGTATGTGTGAGTAAATAAAGAATTTTGATTTTATTTGATTTTAATATGAGTAAAATATACATATAGACTAAGAGCTAGTGAACGCCAGACCTACGTTATTTTATAAAGGCTGAAAGTTTGTCAGCGCATGCTCCCAACATAGCTAAGAACCATGGCCAAACATGAAGTTTGGGTAATGGTGGCTTTGGCAGACAGACGGTACTAAATGTGTGTAAAATACCAACTTAATTACGTCAAAGTATAAAGGCTGATTTTTTTATAATTCCTTCAAAATGTTATTAGAAATGACGTCATTCATTGACAGACACCTACCATGGTAGAATCCCTTAGCCAGACACCTTAAAGTTCATGAAAATGTAGTCCTACTTACGTCATACTATAAAAGCTGATATTTACATAAAATATTTGTACCATCATTTGATGAACTTTCCTCATCAGCCAGACACTTCTGATGGTTCCTTCGCCTTGCCAGACAATTTTTAGGGTGGCTGAAAGTGCGAAAAAAATATTGTATTTTGTACTTTTTCTTAAGTTTTTCAACTATTTGAGTCTGTAAATCATCATATTATGTTGATGAGCTGATGATGGAAGGTAAGTACAACTCCTTAAGGCTTAGGTAGGCAATCCCTAATTTTGAAGTGATTACCTCTGAAAGTTGCCTAGAGTAAAGTTCTTAGCAACATTAGCATTACCTATGTTAATGCTAATGTTGCTAAGAACTTTACTCTAGGCGTTTAGCAACTATTTCGAAGAGAAAATTTATGACACCACATTTTCCGTGTATATGTATAAATTCTAGTGAGGATTTGGGGGTCCTAATTCAATATAGAATTATTATATAATTATTTGATACTATAAATTTGATTATACTATCCATAGTAATAGATATATCGTGATGGTATCGCTGGAAGGATACTCTGCAGCGCAACCACTTTCAATAACAAAATAAGGCGAAACCTGAGACATAGTTTGTTTAAAAATAGGACTAGAATCTTATAGACATTTCATAGATTTATTTTAGAAACTTACACTAGTTAAATCAAAAGTAGTTCCGCCGGGGAGCATGACGTGAATTATTCTACAACTTCTAAGCGTTAAGGAGTTGTACCTTCCATCAACATGGGATGATGACTAGCTGATGCAAACACCCAAATAACTTTAGAAACTATACTTATATATACTGGTTAAAGAATTGTCCTCCAACTCTTAAGCTTTAAGGAGTTGTACTTACCTTCCATCATCAGCTCATCAACATGAGATGATGATTTACAGACTCAAAATACTTGAGTAACTTAAGAAAAAGTACAAAAAACAATATTTATAGTGCCTCGTGTTCGCACTTTCAGCCACCCTAAAAGCTGTCTGGCAAGGCGAAGGAACCATCAGAAGTGTCTGGCTGATGAGGAAACTTCATCAAATGATGGTTCAAATATTTTATGTAAATATCAGCTTTTATAGTATGACGTAAGTAGGACTACATTTTCATGAACTTTAAGGTGTCTGGCTAAGGGATTCCACCATGGTAGGTGTCTGTCAATGAATGACGTCATTTCTAATATCATTTTGAAGGAAATATCAAAAAATCAGCCTTTATACTTTGACGTAATTAAGTTGGTATTTTACACACCTTTAGTACCGTCTGTCTGCCAAAGCCACCATTACCCAAACTTCATGTTTGGCCATGGTTCTTAGCTATGTTGGGAGCATGCGCTGGCAAACTTTCAGCCTTTATAAAATAACGTAGGTCTGGCGTTCACTAGCTCTTAGTCTAATATAGTCCAGTCAATGAATGCTTTAACTACGGTGTAGAGAGAAATCCCTGGAACACAATTTCTGACCTCGGGACTTTATTTAGACTAGTTAGGAGGTGAACATAGTAAAAGTCCCCGCCCTTAGCCCTTGAACCGGCGGGGAGAGGGGGATTTAAAGGTACCACTTTTCGATTTTTCGCTTAATCCTCGGAAATTATGCGTCCTAGTGACATAAGTATTAAGCGAAAAACCGAAAGGTACCTTTTAAACCCCCCTCTCCCCGTCGGCTCAAGGGCTAAGGGCGGGGACTTTTGCTATGTTCACCTCCTAACTAGTCTAAATAAAGTCCCGAAGTCAAAAATTGTGTTCCACGGATTTCCATCTATAATAATTATGCTTTATTGACTGGACTAATATTATTATGGGATAATGGAGCATTGCACATGCTGTATACATCATCATCATGTTATTACGTTCCCACTGCAAAACGACCCTCTCTAATTTATCAGAAGCAAATGGCATAATTGGCCTCAACTCCCCACCCTGGTCCGGTTAGGGAGGCCACATGTTAGCCTACCTATACGTTCAATAGTCGCTTACGACATCCACGGGAAGAGTGGAGGTGATTGGCATACACTGCTCACACTGCAACTGGTCCAGGTCGGTTAGCACCTCAGATCATAGACTATGATCTGAGGTTAGCACATTTGTAGTTTAGTCGCTTACGACATCGGAAAGAGGTCCTATTCTGCTGTATCGAAACTACACGGCTATGCGAAATCAAATCAAATCAAATCAATTCACTTTAAAGTTGCAAGAATAGCGTAGCGATCGTGTGCTCACTCGGAGTCTGAACCAACATCGTGTTCCCCAAGTTCCACGATTCTTACATCAAGTTAGACAGCACAATAAAGGGCGATATAACATTAAAGCTAATAGTATAGAGTGGATAATTTAGAGTGATATACTGCGGAACATACAGGTTGTTAGATAAATGGGTTTTTAAGCCGACACTAGCCCATGTTAACATATGCATATAAATGGTATGGTGAAGTCAGAAAATTGATAACATCATTTTAATTATTTTAATTTTCATATAAATCTGATTTTATAAATTTTATTTTGTATGAAAATTAAAAAACCCAGTTAAGTGAAAAGACAGGATAGCACGTGCGTTCGCTGAGCGAAAGTTAACATAATATCCAGGCACAATATAGCGTCATCATAACATGTAATATTTTTGTGATCATATTTATCTAGAAAATTGTTCAGCAGACTGTACAGTGTACGGGTGAGCCTTAGGGATAATATTCGTACATTGTATAAACAATCCTACTAATAGGTATTATAAATGCGAAAGTTTTATGGATGTCTGGATGTTTGTTACTCTCTTACGCAAAAACTACTGAACGGATTTTGATGAAACTTTACAGTATTGTTGTTTATAACCAAGAATAATATAATTATAGGCTATAATTTATGACGATCTGTGGCAAACTGAATTTTACGCGGGCAACAGCTAGTTAGAATATATTACTTTATAAAACACTGTTACTTATCAAAATCAGTGGTCTGAATTTTGTAGTTACCTACTTTTAATACGATATACAACTTATGCCCGCCAACTTGTCTTTAAAAAACCGGCTAAGTGTGAGTCGGACTAGCGCATCCAGGGTTCCATACAAACTTGTAGATATTATAGTTCCTGATTATAGTTAACGTGCAAAAAATCAGGTTTGTTGTATGGGAGCTCCACTTAAATATTTATTTTATTTTGTTTTTAGTATTTGTTGTTATAGCGGCCACAGATATACCTACATCACCTGTGAAATTTTTAACTGTTTAGCAATCACGGTTCATGAGAGTCTTACTAAAGGGGTCACGTTTTTACGCTTACCCAAAGCGGAACCCTAAAAATAAATATCTCCTATATAGGTGAAATAAATGTCTGGATGACGTAATATAAAACAAAAGACAACCGCACGTATAGGAAACAATCGTATTAAGTTTTATCGAATTGACATCTTATGCCAAAATAATTGTTTCTTTGTAAAGGTGTTTGCCCTCGTCCAAGTGCCATCAAACTCGTTAGATTGACAAAGACGTTGACCCATTGTTCGGTTCAAGACGTACGTAATATTACGGAGCCGAGTGGTTTCCAAATTGAAATTGTTTAGGACGTAGGCACTTTTCGAGGAAAATTCGAGAACTTGGGATTGATTACCCCCTTTTTATTAAGTCGGTTAAAAACTAAATGGTTTCACGTGTCATAAGCCGCTTTCGTATTCATCTTTATGTATTTCGTACATTACAGACTAAAATCTGCAGTATACGAGTATATGCAGTTAACTCGACTGTTATACCAACACCAAACGACACAGTTTCGAAGCTTGCCCCGATAAAAGATTCGTTTATGCGCAAATTGTCAAATTCGCAAATTGTCAAGCGGTCGCAATGTGCCAGATTCTCATTTTCTGTGCGTAAAGTCATTATCTGTTTACTTTATACATTTGTGTGTACATGTGTGTTACCCACGTGCTCTTAAACACGCGACTCCAGCCCTTATGGTTTCTGTCTGAAGGCCCCACCGACCCGTAGCGAGAAATTCAATAAGCCCCAAATTGGCACTCTCAAAAAATCTGCTGTCGGAATTTAACTATGAATAGAATAAATGCGAAAATACCTCTGGCGGTTTGTCTGATTTTTCGCCGAAACCACTAAATGATATAATTTCGTATCTAGACAGACTGAAATTAATGTAATGAAAATGTTAAAAAATCGGAATTTAGACATTGTAGTTAAATTTTGGAGGCAGAGCTATTCGCATTATTTTGTGACATATTATATTATCTTTAATGCATACAGCAGTTTGATATTTTGGCTCAAGCTATAATTTTAATAGTGTACCCTGTAGGTACCCATCTTAAATCTTGATGTTAACAGTATTTTTTCATAATAAACCTAGGAAATATAAGTTGTCCTATATTTTTATTAAGTAACTAGCTAACCCGGCGAACTTTGTTCCGCCTTAATGACAATAAATAATCAGACTTTTTTATTTCGAACGGGATAAAAAGTATCCTATGTCCTTCTCCTGGCTCTAAACTACCTCCCTGACAATTTTCAGCTAAATCAGTTCAGCCGTTCTTGAGTTATAAGTGGAGTAACTAACACGACTTTCTTATATATATGTTACAGGAAATGTATGAAATCCGTCATTGTATACAATTCCTAGGATTTGTGTATAAGTCCTAAAATCACCCGGAAATGTGTGATGTAAATTATATTAGACACATTTCCTAGGAAATTTACACATTTCCTAAACAGCAATCGGAAATGTAATTAAGATTTCTTTTTTTTCTCCGAAACTTAAATGGCGCTACCGCGCCGCGGCCGCTGTGTATGTGTAAGGTCGCAAGTCTAACCTAACCTAACCGAGACTTTGTTATCCAGCTACAGGAGTACTAAAACCTTCATGCCAATAATAGTTAAATAAAAGAGATGTTAAAATTAGGGTTTTCCAATACTTCAGCGTAATATGCGTGATGACGAAAGAAAGGTATGCCAATAGGCAAATATTGTTTTCAGCCAAAGTATAATAGTGTGAAAACAACTTTCAGGCTAAACAATAATAGTTGTGAGTTAAAAGTACCTATCGGCCAATGTGGTTTGGCTAAATGAAATTTTAGGCGTACTGAGGGGCACCCGATCACACGACCGCGTTTGTGCCGCTTAGTTTTATACATTTCCTAACACAATATTGGAATTCTATAAAAATCCTAGGAAAAGTATACATGTCCTAGGATATGTGCGTATTAAAAAATCTCTGAAGCAATATTTTATACATTTCCTAAATAGCTTCGGAATTGTATACATTTCCTAGGAATAGTATACAATTCCTAGAATTCATACATTTCCTGTAACATATATATAGATAAGCAAACTTTCTACCTACTTATTTCTGTTGTCTTCTAAAAAAGTCTTTGGTGTGGTCATCTCTGTAACGTAACAAGGAACGCTCATGTTTTATTCAAACTTGTTTCTTTTGGCCCGATTCAATTTATTCGTTACATAGATCTCATAATTTGTGATAAAACCCTTGACTTTGTGAGGTCAAGTAAATTAAGGAAACTGTAGGGCAAATAGTGATCGCTACATTTTGAACTCTAACCAGCTGTATTATGGTTGTAAGTGAATTTTCAAGTGTTTTATCTAAATTAAAGGTTTTTGATTTACACTGAAAATTTAACCAATTTGGGACATTTGCGGCGTTACTGTGAGTGTGATGAGACCAAGTAATTAAATCAAGAGTAATTACTGTAAAGTAAGTATATTTAATATGCTTAAGAGGCACTTTTTCAAGTAGTAACATATTAATCCCATCAAAAACAAAACAATACTTGTCAAAAAAACCAAGTCTCGCAACTCAGTTGTTCTACGGTAAAAAGTTGTGAGATCCATGTAATACCAAGTCCAGGCCAGGAAATCTTTAACGTTTTACATAAATTATTGACTTGGCCATCGCACTAAATAATTTAATTTACACGTGTTTTCATGCGATGGCCAAGTCAATATATTTATGTAAAACGTTAAAGATTTCCTGGCCTGGACTTGGTATTACATGGATCTCACAACTTTTTACCGTAGAACAACTGAGTTGCGAGACTTGGTTTTTTTGACAAGTATTGTTTTTGATGGGATCTCATTTCTTTTTGTATTTTGTAGACAGCAGTTATGTATCTAGAAAACTGGACCGAAATTGAAAAATTTTACTCGACTTGGCGGTTGCACTACCGTGCCCCCAAATATTTTAGTTTTTCCTTGATTCATACACCAAACACTACTTATATTCCAAATTTGAAGCTTCTAGGTCTGCTAGAAGTGCCTTAGAGTTTTGATGATCGGTGAGTCAGTGAGTGAGTCAGTGAGTCAGTGAGTCAGTCAGTGAGTGACAAAATTAAGTAACTTTGACCCGTTATAATTCTTAAACTACTGGTTCAAATTGAATGAAATTTTAAATATACCGTGTCTTTACAATGCCTGCATAGCTAATGAAAATTCAGCCTTCTAGTTTTATCCACAACGAAGTTACAGGCGGTCGAAAATGGCCTGAATTGCTTCGAGAAAAGGATGGTACGGCCGTGCCGCTTTTTTGCTCGACTTGGTGGGGGCACTGCCGTGCCCCCAGATATACAGTAACTACGCCACAACCCAGATTTTCTATCCACCATTATTAACAACTTTGGCACAACTAAAACTCTATTTTAGTCTCAACGCAACATTTTTATAGAGCCGCCAGTCTGCTTATGACCATGCATAGCAGCCGAAACGTCAAGCCTTGAGTAACATAATATTACGTAGATAACTCATAAAAAATATCGTGTTGAGAACCGCGTTTCTCTATTTTAGTTGAAATTGAAAGTTCAAAATCTTCAACTTTAATAAAATAACCATAAAATATGCAGAAAGTTTTTTCCAAGATTGCATACTAATTGAATCTAATTGAGAATTCAATGTGGTTAAATATTTATAGGTTTAATACAACCAAAGAACATAAGACAATATGCGAAAGATGTTATAATACTAGAGAAGCTAAGAATGTAATGGAATGTTAAGAATTAAAATTTTGATAAGAAGGCTTATGCTAAATACGAATATGATGTAAATAAATAACGTTTTCAAACGGAACAAAAATAGAACAAACTACTAAAATGCGCAGGCAACTGCAGCCTGGCGTATCCGGATACACGTTGACTTCCGGTAATAACCGGCCGCTGAGTTTACGGAAGTGGTCTACCAAACGATGGGCACGTTAACCGACGCCTGAAGCGATTCGTGCTATGACTCTCATTCAATTATAGAATGACGGCTACCAGGCATGGATGTGCTAAATATGGCCGAACTAAATGTGGCAGGTTCGACCCACATAAATCAAATGTTTGTGTAAATGTTTGTTTTTTATGCGTTGTTTGATTATCTATACTCGTAGTACAAGCTTTGTATATTGAGACTACACAGTATAAAATATCCTAAGATATTTTATTCGTTTAATTTTGTTAAAGAAAGCTGATAAAAGAAGTTTAAATATTCTCAGATTTTAACGACGATAACTTTTTGTAATTTAATAAAGACAACTTCAAATTAAATCCAAGAATATCAATAAGCAAACCAAAAACCATTGTACGCCCAAATTATTATTTCTAAATGTTGATTGCACTAAGTTTCAAATTCAATGAAACAGAGGTCAAAATTACTTGAAGTAAAAGCTCTACCTACAATTTCAATTCGCGCACGAAATAGCACAAATTTTATACGAATTCGTTGCTACGAAATGGCTCGTACGAAATTATTTGTATGCGAAAAGGCATTTGATCGTTTCCGAAATAACATTTCAATTCACTAAAGGCTGTGCACGAGCTCTAACGACAGAAATGCAGTAACGTAAGATTGGAACGGATCGCATTTCACGTTAACCCAACACGATGGTGCAATTATACGTTGCCTACGACGCAGGAATAGTCGCGTGAACTTTTAAGGCAATTATTTTATTGACTAAAAAGTTTACGTGACACTTTAATTTCGTGACACATTCAAATAAATAATAGTATCTGCTATGTTATAATAATAAACAAAAATAAAGCTGGGATATAACTAGCTATAGTATAATATTGACTGTCAGGATTAAGAATGACTGATTTTTGCTTCAAGAAGTCAAAACAAGAGGATGCAATGTTTCAATCATAAATAAATTATTCAGCACGATCAATAAATAAAATTGTGTGCTTTGACTTTAACAAACGTCAAAAATCTGTCAAATTCCATACAAAAACATCGTTTAATGTTATAGTAACGGTTAAATTAAGTTGGTGCAACTCAGCCTTAATATTATGTAAATTTTGCCGGTCACCTGTGTGACAAAATATTTAATCAATTTCATGCAAATTCCGTAGATGCTATAAAAGATAGGGAACTGTAACCTTAAAAGTACCGTTATAAAAAGCTTCATTCAAGTTTACAACCATTTATAGCTACTATTATTATAGCAAAACGATATCGGCTCACGTCTCATTTTTGGGTCCACTTCAGTCTTAAGTAAGGACGTCTCGTCGGTCCGACCTAATTTAAGAAGTGGAAAATAGGATTGTTATTTCAGCTCATTTGATAGAAGTAAAGGTCTAAGATATTTCGAGAACTAGAGATATAAAGTCAATGTAGAAAATTTTATTTGTGTTCGATCTTTCTTTGTTTTGCTAGGATATATCACGTACTGACCGAGTTCGGGACAAAAGACAGTATATTCATTGTTCTAGCTATACACCAATTTACGAATCCACTATTGGCAGTATATCAACATTAGGACAATAGGACAATATGGATCGGAATATTAATTGGCTTGCCGTATTTCCGAAGTAAACAATGGTTACCATTAAGACACAGTTTATTATGTACTAGCAGCCGCCCGCGACTTCGTACGCGTGGATCCCGTTTTACCTCCTTAGGAGTTGAATTTTGCAAAATCCCGTCTTAGTGAGCACCTACGTTCTAAAAGGAACCCTCATGCAAAATTTGAGACTCCTAGCACTTGTAGTTTCTGAGATTTCGTGATGAGTGAGTCATGAGGCAGTCAATCAGTGACCTTTCGCTTTTATACTCGTAGATATAAAATTCTATATCCGTTGTATTCCTGAATGTTTTAGAAATGTATTTTAACTAAATGATGGTCCCACCCTTCTCTGCTTTGGTGTATTTACAAACCACAACCACAACGCTCACAAAGTTTGCCCTTTTCAGATACAAAGCCACATTAATTTAAATTCTAGCATAATGTAGCCATAATAGATGTAATTTGGCAACAAAAATGAACACTGTTAGGCCGTTTATGTAAGAGATAGGCCAATATATCATCACCACTTACCGTCAGGTGAGATTGAGGTCAAACGTAGACAGTTACAAATAATAAAAAATGCTTGCCCCAGATTCACGCGAGCTTAAAATGAAAGCAAAATATTGAATACTTACTGAAAACAAATGACCCGCGAGGGGTTATAACAGGACTAGTTATTATTTTTATGTATTTTGTTTGAAAAAAATTAAATGCACAGCTATGTACCTAAATAAAAACGCAAAATCTTTTAGATATTAACTATTTATAAACAAGACCCCACAAAATTCAATGTAACAAGCAATTATTCGCCTTTTTTGTTGTCTACCCGAGTCTTTTAAATTACTTGAAATTTTACCACACGATATTTTAATAACATAGCTTTTTTTGGTTTCATTGCGATTTTTACAGATCACGTCATAAGTCACAAATACAATGGTAATTTGAATGCAGATTCAGAGCCATAAAATAATGCTCTCATTCTTTTATTACATTAATTTACTCACGTTATAATATAACGGCGATGTGACGAACTCCACCCATTAGAATCCATTATGTATCATTAATTATCACCTACGCAAGTCATCTTATACTGAGTTAAAAAATATATTTTTTTAGTTATGTTTCAGATAGCTATCTCACATAATATACTTATAATACTATCTAAAATAAAAGTGGCCTATATCACAAGCTTTTTGTGTCAGAGATTATCCTTTCAGAGTCGTAAGATAATTATCCTGTTGTATAAAGTTCTTTGTATAGATAATGTCCTAATCAAAAACATTTTTCTTTCTTTCTTTCTATCTTTCTAATCAGCTATTACTTTTCCATGAAGTAACGTCTGAATAACGTTTTCTTACCTCCAAAGGGATGACGATGAACGTCACAATCATGTCAGCGACAACCAAATGGGTCATCAACAGGTTGACCCGCGACTTTCGGCGGCGTGACCTGAGCAGGGAAGCGAACACGGTCACGTTGCCGATCGCTCCCACAACCAACAATACACTGTACACTGCCACCACAAAGTCCTCAGGCGGTGGGACTGTGCTGTCCAATCCATCAGTAGAGTTCACTTCTACAGGCGCCATGTCGAAATAGTCCCATAGATCCAGAGATGTATGCATTAACACTTCACTCACATTTCTCAACATTTTTTTAAAGTTTTGCCTCACATAATTCACTAATTTTGGCGTCCAAACTTTTAAATCACTTAAAACACTACACTGTCACTCACTAATATTAAAAAAATCACTACTACACACATATGTTTGTTCACAAAATAACTTTCGTAGTTCGAACGACTTTCACTTTGAACCGAAGTTCGACTCGCCAAATGTTCGTAGTCGACTACGGCGCTCGTAGCGCGTCCGCCCGCCGTAGCGTCGTAGCTAGGACTGCAGCGGTTATCAATGGCGATAGAGATGTGAATCTAGCGTATTCGTGAATGAATATTACTATGAAGCAAATTAATTAGTTTGAGATGCGATTCATAACGCTAAATATTGAATAACTGCTATAAAGCACTTTGATTCACATTTGACACAGTAAACGATTGAGCTCGTTTGAAAGAGAATGCTCGTAGAAATTAGGATAAAACTATTTTATGTTCATTGTATCTCCATAGACACAATTTTGTTTTAAACAAAGTCATAATAAACCAAAATAAGTAAACAAAGATTAATTCTGTTTTTTATAGTATTCAACTGATTTTGAAGATAATAGCTGGCAGCAGTTGGAATACTCGTAAGTTCACTTCGGTTTTATGTATCTANTGACTGAGTTTCTTGCGCTGCTTCTTCTCAGCACTGGCCCATTTATTGTCCCGAAGCAGTGGTAGGGTTAATATTGGGACGTGTAAAAGCGCTTTTTTAAAGCCTATTTGCAAAAATAAATGAATTTTATGAATTTTATTTTAATAATCTCATCTCACAGATCGTCTAAAAAGTTCATGAATGTGATACCTAAGTTGGTACTGGTATTTCAGAGAACAAAACAACTTCACGTTAAGCGACAGCGCTGACAACTTCACGTTAAGCGACGACACTGGGCGACAGTCGCGACTCTGTCGCGACGACAAGCTAATTTATGAAATAGACAAGTCGTAGCGTCCAGTCGCCGCGTCTAATCGCCGTGACTGTCGCCCAGTGTGCGCTGTCGCTTAACGTCATTTTGTATCACAATAGTTGTAAATGGAGCTGAGTACCGGAGTGGTCGGTGTCGCAGGACAAAGTTGGTTTAGGTAGTTGGAAAACTTAATTAGGGTCCGACATTGTATTGTGGTATTACAAAAGAAGTCTCGCACGTAAATACGTGATAAATCGGGTTTGCTTTTTACATAGTAGAGGTCTGAATAAGGACAAAAACATTGCTATGGTACAGGTACTAAAATGTAAAGCAAATTTAGTAACAACATAATTGAAGCGACGATGGCCGAACGGTGACTAGATGTCGGACTGGTCAACTCGTGATCCAAGGAACGCGGATTCTATCCCCGCTAAGTACCGCTCAACTATTGTGGTGAACCCTTTTGTAACACAAGCATATTTCTCCCTCAGTCTTGAGACATCCACGGGTAGAGTGTTCTTACTCATAACAAGATGTCAGATGACGTCACAAACTATCACTCAACGTCGCTGTCCCTTAGCGACAGAGCATTTACTCTGATAAAAGACCACCGATTATGTCGCCATACTATCAACACGACATTTGTATGTATATTACATAATACAAAATACATATAAGTACATCAAGTAAGTTATTCTAATTTGCTATTACAAAAGAGTAAAACTTCTATTACTTAGAAATTGTTTTGCCCTCCCTATAAAAATGATACTAACATTTTTCCATTTGTCGTCATCATTGCTAGCAATAAAACTTCTCAAATTACCTATGCCATTCTTTGTTACATTTCCTGTTATTGTTCATTCTATGTAGTTTGCAATCGAGAGTACCTATATTATATAGGATTACAGGGTGTTAGATAAATGGTATCAAGCCGTCACTAACATTATACATAAATAAATAGTATGGTGAAGATGTCAGAAATATTTTTTTTAAATGATTATACTGAATTTCTAACTTCTCTATACTAGTTTTATACACTGTTAACATAGACTAGCCTTGGCTTAATACACCATTTACCTAACACCCTGTATATCAAACTAACCAGACGAGATGTCCAACTGAACATCCATTAATTTATAGCAAGTGCAATATCGATCATATTGGTCAGCATTCAATGGCCTTCAGGTATCTCAATCAGGTTGATGGTACAAGCAGAAACAGGTCTTTAACGCCGTAACGTACGATTGGGCATGTAAATTGTCTTAACCACCGTCAACTTCATTTAACTTTAATTAAGTCTTATACTAAGTTGCATTAAGTTCTTCCTTTTACTATTGATACTGAATTCTCAATTGACTGACTTCACTGAATAACATGTGGTAACCTCCGAATTGGCAGAACTAATAAATAGGAAATAATTATATTTTACAATAATGGAAGGAATTAAACCCGTGGTTGTGTTAATTTCGAATTACCTACCTAACATAATAGCAAAAGAAAAAGTAAACTCGTATTTTTATACACAATTATTTATAAATATTTAATTGTTGCTTGTTATATTTTGATGAAAAATAATATTATGTGTAAAAGACAAGGAACGAAAATATAACATCACACATCAAAGTAACGCATATTATTACATTTAAAATGGATTCCCCTCTCGTGAATATCATATGTGACATTTCAATATAACATGACAAGACATGCGTGATCACTCGTATGTACTCGTATATTACAGTTTTAATTTATTTTGTTAGAATAACCTTCGATCAGTGCGGTTTATAACCGTTGATGGATCAAATATGTAATCATTTGTATGTATAACTTTACATTAAAATTTGAATAGGAAGTTGCTTAAGAAGAAAAAATGATGCAGACCTAAGATGTAGTTCAATGGTATGTAGGAAAAATTCAGTACACTGAGTTACAAGTGTCTCAGTATAATCTAATATTTGGAAGTTAAGCTCTGAATGGCTGATAAGATAAAATACGATCAATTTATTCACCAGATTTTGAGTCAACATGTTTTGCCAGTCTGCGTACGAAGTAGGTAATAACGTTAAATTGGACTAATAAATGACATCTGTGATTCAATTTAATCGGTTAAAATTAATAGGTACTTTAATTATAAACAATATTGGCAAGGGGTAAAGGGGCAATTGCTATTTACCTATGAATTGTTTCGGCAAATGAAAATTTAAAGCTTTTTCATGGGTGTCTTTGCATTTAACAATTTGTAGTAAAAGCCATAATCCTTATAACGAGAAATTGTCAGTCCATAAACTAACTTACTAAACACTTTCATATGACTTAAGACTTCTCAAGAAAACTACTTAAGTAAAGGAGGCTGAAATTTATCAGGTACGCAGTTTATAGGCTGGAGACGACAGTTGTGAACGGATTTTGCGACAGTTAAAGGGTCGTAAGCTTTTATGGACCTCCTATATTTTGGCTGTTAGGGACATAAAGACAAATTATGTCAGCCGTGTTGCGTAGGACCTACTTCAGATATCACCTGTATTACTGAGGCAAGTGATTTTATTTAGTGTTTTTCAAAATTCCGCTTCTTTTATAAATTANTCGGTGTCAAATCGGAGTTTTTGGTGCGGGGTACGCGGGTGTTGCTCGCGGCGTGAAGGTCAAACGCCCAAGGTCATTGAGGACTCTAATCGCCTTAACATCTACCTGCATGCCGAATTTCAGCCCGATCCGTCCAGTGGTTTGGGCTGTGCGTTGATAGATCACTATGTCAGTCAGTCAGTCAGTCACCTTTGAGTTACATAATTATTATGTCAACGTGAAATTGTGAACTCTGTCAGTTTATAATATAACGCGTTAGATTGTAAACTAACAGTGGGTTAGGTTAGGTTAGATTGTAATTTAACTACGTCAGATTATAATCTGACGGAATTCACAATTTTACGGTGACATTATATATTTAGATTTAAATAGGTACCATAGCAGGTACCAAGTTGTGTAACGTATGTAATTATGTATCTGTAAGCATATTTTAATTAACCAACTTAGTTATGGCATGCCAATATGCTCTCATTATGCACAATGCTATGTCGCGGGATGACCTAGAATGCGCCTCGCCGGTATACAAGGTGCCACTTTGAATGGCTATCAAATACTATTATTTTGCCGCTATTGTTCAGAAGAATAGTTGAGAAGCGGTTATATCTATGCTTGCTTACTAATTTTATAAAGCTGAAGCACAGTATATATAGATTTATCTACTGTGGCTGAAGAGTTTGTTTAGTTGAACGCACTAATCTTAGTAACTAAGTAATGGTCTGAATTGAAAAATTCTTAGGCTGAGTTGCACCACTGTGTTCGGTATGGCATTTGACAGATTTCTGACGTTTGTCAAAGTCAAATTAAGATAGTGCAACCCAGCTTTATTGTTTTAGGTATTATCACAGAATAATAATAATTACTGTATTATCGAGGAAGGCTTTAACCTATAGCTAATAGGGGTGGAAAAGTAAAGAAAAATGTTGCAAAAACGGGAAATATTCTTCAAACTATTTTCATTCATACGAAGTCGCGGGCACAGCTAGTCGTTAAGTAAAACAACGAATTGCTTCTTAGCTTTATTCGTATAACTAGCGGCCGCCCGCGACTTCGTACGCGTGGACCTCGTTTTACTCCATTAGGGGTGGAGTTTCGTAAAATCCGCTCTTAGCATCTATAGCGCATACATTTTAAATTTAAACTCTCTTATTTTAAACACATAGGACTTTCAGTCTTTCATAATATAATAATAATAAATAATATAATTTTCCGGTACGCGGCCTCCATTCCAGAACCATTCTGCGCCATCGGCCATCAGTTCTGCATACTATGTGCCCGCCCTGCCCATTGCCACTTCAGCTTGCTAATCCGTCGGGCTATGTCATCGACTTTGGTTCGTTTACGGATCTCCTCATTTCTAATTCGATCTCGCAAAGAAACACCAAGCATAGCCCTCTCCAAAGCACGCTGTGTAACTGAGCTTCTGTATAAGGCCTATAGTGAGAGGCCACGTTTCCGAGCCATAAGTTATCACTGGTAACACACATTGGTTATACACTCAAGTCTTCAGGCATTGAGGTATTTTGGACGAAAAGATGTTGCGTAGTTTCCCGAACGCTGCCCAGCCGAGTTGTATTCGACGATTGACCTCCTTCTCGAAATTGGACCTACCTAGCTGGATCGTTTGTCCGAGGTAGACATACCTACTTGTCGACAATCTCGAGAATTGAGCTCCCAACTGAAACTGGGTAGGGTGCAACATGGACATTCGACATAAGTTTCGTTTTGTCCATGTTCATCCTCAGGCCTACCTGTTGGGAAAATCGATTAAGGTCTTCGAGCATTGTGCCAAGATCTTCCAACGATTCTGGCATGACCAAAATCGTCGGCAAACCGATGTGTACACAGTACCACAGTGTACCGAACAGTATATGTACACTTCCACAATATCTAGAGATCATAGTGAGCATACATTTTAACTTTCAAGTCTCTTACTTTAAAAACCGAGGACTGCAATACAAACTTCTAACCCCCTTTTTAACTCCCTTAAGGGTTGAATTTAGCAAAATTTCGTCTTAGTGACTACCTACGTTCTAAAAGGAGGTGTATTACAGCGACAATTTAGTGTCATTTGAATTTGTTCTGTGTCTTTGATCACCCACGGATACGATGTCCTGGGTGAGCCAAGTAGACTCTAGTTAAATTATTATTTTAGTGTCCTTTGATCATCTACAAACAAATCACACCTCTGAACAGTCACATGTCCAATTTTTACACTTCCAATTGTACTACATAATATTTTGTTTTGTAACATTTTTTATATTTTCTAAAAACCGCAATAAACAAATTGGACATGTATGTGATAATTCAGATGTATGATTTATTTATAGGTGATCAAAGAGCACTAAAAAAATCACTTAACTGGAGTCCACTTTGATCATCTTGGTGATCAAAGCCAGGTGATCAAAGTGGAATAGATAGACCATTAACCCCTATGAGAACTCTTTTGAGACTTGTAGTTTCCGAGACTTCGTGATGAGTGAGTGAGTCACTTATCATTCAATGACCTTTCTTTCTACTAAAATTATACGTACCTATGGTAATTATCATTAAAATCAAATAAGTAAGCTACCAACCTAAGTAATTAAAATAAAGACCCTATCAAAAAATTTACAAATTACATACAGAAAATAAAAACGAAGTAATTCTTATCCTATTTAACTACAATCGCCCACGCGCCCATCCCATTTGTCCGCCGCTGAACCGTACCCTAATATTCATCTCGGTAGATGGCGGCACATAGTAAGAATTTGCAAGGAAGTTTGTAAAAAGCCACTAATTAACACTTTGATTTGCTCGTTTAAACACAGTGAATGATTCAAATAGGTACATACAGTAAATGGTTCAATTACATAAAATATCTTTATTTATTAAATTTTCAATATTATTTACGAACAGCGCTATTCATAGTACATGTAACATTTAGTTACTAATTTACTAATGATGTCGATAGATGGCGTTTGACAGCTTTGCCTTCATGAATATTTACGTACCTCAAAAATGTTTGTCAGGCGTAAGAAGATTTTAACCAATGACGATAGATGGCGCTTTTCCACGTCTTATGAAAATCCTTAATATTTTACGGGACCCTATTTTTTTCCAAAATAAAATTTAGCCTATGTTACTCGTGAGTTATGTAGCTTTCGAATGGTGAAAGAATTTTTAAAATCGGTCCAGTAGTTTTTGAGCCTATCCATTACAACTAAACAAACAAACAAAGTTTTCCTCTTTATAATATTAGTGTAGATAAGATATAGTACTTGTTTCAAAAACAAAACTTTTAATGTAATAATCATAATAATAGACTGCGCCAAAGGACTAAACCCTTGCTCAAAATAAAATGAAATACTTTGTTTTATCATTTTTAATGACTAAACCTGCTAAAACATATACAGTGATTTTGAACTAAAACAGTGATTTCGGTAATGAGTAGGTACCATTTTCAAAAGCTGACGATTTGGCATTCATATTAGTAACTGTTTACAAATTAAGTTTTCTCATTTCTATAGGCGCGGAGAGTACAATATAAACGTCCTCAAATAACCTAAACCTTTAAGATAACATATTACAATTGTTATTATGAACTGTAAGGGTTTTGCCTCAGAAATCTAAACAAAACAAATATTTCTAACGCTTCGCGCAACGAAATTAAAGAAGACCCGCGAACAAAAGTATGTAATAACAACAGCTACATCAAAGCATATAAGTTTTTATTTGTGGCCCTTGTTTTTGCAGACATATAAAGACACTTCGAATAACTAAGAACCTAATATGAACTACGCCCTTGCTCTCAGAAAAATACGGATGATTCGCAGAACTTATGAATAAGTAACCTACCATTATCCATATCCATTTGCTCTCACCTTAGAGAATAATAATTCCTCTATGGCTTTCACTTAAGAAAAAGACGATGGTATGATTTTCATTCAGAATTTCAATAACTATTTCCATTTTTCGTTCTCACTGGTGCAAGTCAGGATCCGTTTACAGTATTCCACAAAAAACCGATGCGTTCGAATTTTTTTTTTCGAATTTCAAACACTTTAATTTCACACTCAATCCAATGTTGCGGGACCCTGGATTGCCGTGAGGACGAGCCCTTAGTTGTACCCAAAAAAGCGGGAAAAATATAAATTACACATTCTAACTTCGAATCCTTCAAAAATTCAAAAGGATAACTTTGAACAACACCATTATGTCAACTTCCTTGGTGGCGTAGATCAAAAAACTTTTCTCTTATCTACATAATGACCTCATCTAGCTCCTTTTCAGGCACCATTGACCGAACTTTATGTAATTTGTACTTGTTGTACTCGACAGCACATCAGACAATAATTTTTTGTTGCAAAATAGTACCCATTGCAAAGGCATAAGGTGCTACAGTGTTTGGCTTAATGTCTGTACATAATGTTACATGATGATTTCTGGGTGTAGACGTAACATTGGTGAGTGAAACGAATAATGAACGGAAAAGTGCGACAGAGACTATAACAGCTGTGATTACAGGTGTGAAAGAGACAGCCATCAAGTATGTAGTGAAAAATGTGAATGAAAAAGATTAAAAATACTGAATGAAAACAAGAAGACAAACTTTTGTCATTATGGACTCCGTCAGTTTACAACTAATTGTTTGGGCTTACAACAAATTGGAACAATGTAATATAAACGTGAATAGGGTAAAAGAGCAAAAATAAAATGTATTATCTGATGAACTGACGATTACCGTGAAAGAAATGCGTTTAACGCCTTTCGCCGCTAGAGTTTAAACAATTGAATTCAACTTAATTATGTATTTTCTTATTACTGTAACAGGTGAACCACCGCCACAAGCATTTGATGTCGTTCACCTATGAATTCGAGCCGCAATGTAATATTAGATTGTTCCTTGATGCGTATAGGGTACTGAACGCTCAACGAAATTCCAAAGATTTGATTAATCCAAATTTCGCCTTTTGGTTTCTGAGAAACGTAAACGCATCTAAAACAAGCGAGTTTTCATCATCTCTTTCATAATTTGAAACTTCAAAATACCAAAATAATATTGTGTCTGTGCTCTTGCAAGATGAAAAAATCTCATTTACGTTTTCTCGGCATACAAAACAGGTTTTTATGTTGATACAATTTAATCAACTTGCCTTTTCATCAGTAACACGAATAAACAAAATTAAAAAGCCTTGAAGACTATTAATTAGCCTTAAGAGCTCATTTCCTTAGCCAGTTCTGATAGAGCTTATTCCCAAAGGCGAGAGACGTTGTCTTGGAGGGCTTCAGACAAAGACTATATTGGTACAATAGACGGACATAAAGGGCTCAGTCAATAGGCTACCAATTTAAGACTGTTAGCACTAAAACTAATTGGGGAATTACGCAAAAACAATCTTTGTTTCGGGATCGGGAAAGAAGAGGTTTGATTGAGTCTCAGTCCCATGGGAGATTAGCGACTAAAAATTAATTAATTTCAAAGGGTGATTTTTTAAATGTCTGTTTTGTTGATCCTATAGAAAATAGCAGTAAATTTTTAAAATGTCTTTTAGGAAATACCAGCCAATTTGAATCAATTAAGCCTCTTCAATCAAATTCGCGTTCATTCGTTAATTTAGAATTGACAATTTCATATAGAATCCGGGAAATGAATTTGATGGACAACTTTTTAGACAACAAAGAAAAATCGATTGGAGCATTCCATTCGTTTCTGTGTTCATTACTTGGAAAGCATCCAAATTATTCTCCTTCCAATCATTTAGATCTAAACGAAAATGGTCAAAAAGAACAAACAAACAATGAATCGAAAATTCTAGCCATTTTCTTTTACACTTTGATATAAGGATTTCATATTTTTGGAAAATTAAATGGTTATAAATAACGTAGGTATTCAAATGAGGAAAATTTAATATGCCGGCATGGGTTAATAATAAGATCTCACAGCTCGCTGTGAAAAGGTATAAGTAAATATTTATGGTGGTATTCTGGTGAAATATTAACAGAGTTTCTCAAGAAACGAACTAATAAATGGTCCGAGAATAAACCAGTTAGCTTTATTTGGAAGTTGATACTAATACCAAATAATTCCAATACACAATTTCTGTAAAAGATCAGTTTCTCATAGCTTCGATAACAAGATAAATTAGATGTAATCGATAAAAATCGACTTTGTTTTGTAAATATTTTGAAAAATAAACAACGTTGCAAGCGGCGGGAAATAAATTGTGTTTAATTCAAAACTATTGGTAAATAAATGCTAGTTAGGTACATTGCACGTTTCAACATTATTATTTGCTGGCGAACCGAATGTGATCACGATCGTTTGCAGGCGTTTGCCACCTTTTCCGCGCAGTAGGTTTGATGACAGGGTGGAAACCTTGTGTATTGGAAATTTTGGAGCATGAAAAATAATTTAAAAAAATACTTTCTTGAAAGAACTTTCTTGATAAATTTCCCTAGCGTTATTTTTAGTACTTATTATTCCGAAGCACTGAAAGAGTTAAAGTAGGTCGTGTAAAAGCACTAAAAGCCCATTTTCAGAAAATAAATGACTTTTGATACTTCAGTATAGTCGAGGATTTTGCGCTTCATCATTGCTTATTTTCATAAAATAAACTTTTGTGATTTTAGTTTAAAAAACAGTGACTTAGCTTCTGTCAAAAACACAATAAACTTAGTTTACTAATGCACAATTTTTCTCGAATTAGACAAGTAAAATAGGCAGATGCTTCATCAAATCGTTTCTGTTTGATAGAGTCCTTACAAATGGCCCCTAGAACTATTTTTTTCATTTCTTCAGTACAAAAAGAAGACCAACAATAGCGCCTACGCCGTGCTTCAACCGATGAAGCGCGCACGTACTGAATAAGTCAATTTATAAGCAATCATTATCTCACAAAAGGAGCTGCCAATAATCGAAAACCCTATAGAACATAATAATGTGTAAAAGGAATAAGATAGGAGTAGGTATTGTATTATAATGACCGATATTATAAAGATATTTTTTATGATCATTTCAACCACATTCAGAAATAATACAAAAGAACGTAACCGGGTGAACTCTTAGAACTAAAGCATAACTATCAAAATAATTTCTTAACAAAAAGACTACTATTACGTACTAGGTACATAGCCAATGAGCAACAAGATATCGGTTGAACTGTAGGCCACTTTGGGGAGTGGAATAATAGGTACAGAATGTAGTCACGTCAACCGTTGTTCATGCATGGTCTGGTATTCCTAAGTCCCAAACTACCTAGCCAAGAGAGCTTTGCGTAGAGACTAATCAACCAAGGAGCACGCAATGCGACATTGGTGCTATATTGGTGTTATATTGTTATGACTATAACAGCAACATCATGACAATCATAGTATCAAATACATCTATAGGAAATTCATACAGGTACCTTTAGAAATTTTGTATTTTCAGCAACACTAAGGCTGAGTTGCACCACCTAACTTTGACCGTGTCTTTAACGATAACCGGTGTTTATTGTATGGAGTTTGACATATTTTTGACGTTTGTCACAGTTAAAGTAATATGATGCAACCCAGTCTAACTAAATGTGGATTATGATAATACTGATTGATTAACCCTTTCATCTATTGAATCAATCGTTACTTTTGTATCAAAACGAAGTTTCTTTTCTTTCTGCCACCATTGATTTACCAGTAGCCAAAAATTGGTCATAATCATGAGTGAAAACCCAACCTGAAAGTTTCGCTCTAACTTAAAAAGTAACCTGTGTAACCCGGTATAATTCATGCAAGAGAGACGCATCGTTACACAGCGGCGATCACAACAGGTCAAAGCCGGCAGTGACACCCCACTGAACTAACAAACAAAATAAAATAAAAAACTGTTCAGTTGCCGAGTTGGCGCCATCTGGGACAGGGTATGCAAACCTTTTCCTATCGTTCGTTTCAGCCAAATGACGTCCACTGCTGGACAAAGGCCTCCTCCAAGGTTTTCCACGATGAACGGTTCTGCGCTGCCCGCATCCAGGCTCTTCCCGCGACCTTCACCAGATTGTCGGTCCACCTAGTAGGAGCCCATGGTCGCCACTCGAGAACTTTTCTTTGACAACGGCTTTTCCTATATTGACGTAAATTAAATAGACTAAAAAAACTTTACCAAAAAATTGCTTGAAACGTCATATGAAAATCCGAACAATAAAATTGAGTAGGTGTTGTGGGAACATTGAAAGAAAGCCACTGAAGCGCACACTCCCTGAATAAGAGGGTAGTCAATTTATACGCAATCGTATCTGACAAAAGGCTCTTCGGAAACCTATAGTGATAGCGAAAATAAAGTATTTCCTAAACTGTTAACTGCTTTTGTGGGTCGGCTTATAAAAATGTTACAGTAAAACGCTCTATGCATTTCAATTTGAAAAGTGATTTGTTTTTGGAAGTGTATGATTTAAAAGATAAATGGAAATATTTAGCTTCTTTAAGTAATACAATCTCATGTCGAATGTGATTGGAAATGCAACCCTAGAAATACAACATTAATTAGTATGATATTATTTAATAAAAATTGTATGATTACAATTTAAATCAAATCAGATTATGATTTTAAATATCTGACATATAACATGTCATGTAAATACTAAATAATAAACGTTGCTGGCGTCCGGTGGCTTTAGAGGCTAGATTTCATTATGCATCCGAGCTCCATAAAAGACGTTCTATATACCTGAGGGTTAAGCCCCCTAACAAGCAATTATGGACTTTGTGATTAAACAGGCCTTAACTGGATAGACTATTAATAATTGATAGATGAGTTAGGCGTAAGTTCTCTATTGGTCTAGGTTCAGTACTCAAGGAGTTTGAAACTAATTAGTTTTGGGACCCTTTGCTTTGTTGTCCCAATATTTTCAGTAACTATCAGAAGGTTAAGGCGACCGTCAACATAGAGATAGTTACAAAGCCGGAAATTACACGGAAATTGTTTACATAGTAACTAAATAGCATCAGCCAAACACATACAATATACTCATAGAGTGTGACACTGTAGTAGAGCGTGAAGTAGTTTTGTACATCAAAAATCTTAAGAAACATAATTTGTACGAAAACCACTATTTCCCTTTGTCAAAAATAGCTGATTTGAAGTCCCAACCTCAGTAAAAAGTTATACCTATCATTTCAAATGGGTCCACCAAATCCTATAACCTAAATTTACGGTTCGTTGAATTCCATTATTAAAACCAATCGAATTACGAATACGAATTACGAGTTTTATACTCGTAATATGAGCGTTAAATTAGTATCTATATCTTCGAGGCGTTCCTTTCTTATTAGATTAGGCAAATTCCCCGTGTGTTCGAGAAATGTTTGAACACTAATCGTTGGTGATAATTTTGAAACTTTTACAAAGTTTCACCTTAATTAATCCAGCACACTAATTAAATAGTTTCCAGGAATGGCCATTGTAGACTGATTCGACGGTAACTCGCGGAACGGAATAAACTTAGTCAAGGAATACTTAATACGACTTAGTTTAGTCTAAAATATGACTTCAAATCTAATTGAAAATAATTTCGAAAGTTAACGGGGAACAAAATTGGACTTAATTTTGTTTTGCGAGAGCTGAATTTTGGTGTTTATTTGTTAAGAAACTGGCCACATTTAATAGTTTTATCTCTCTTCCTTGTTTATTCTTTTAGTAAAACTGTTATAATATTAAAAATCAATTCCACCACTCAAACTAAACAAGATTAAGGGGGCTTTGACAAATCTAGATTAGAATAAAAGAAAGAGGATAATTATTTAATTTTCCTTATACTGGCTGTAGGGACCAGATGAAAAAAAATTAATTATCCCTCATCCAGCGGCTTCCTAGTGTTGATTACGGTTCGTCACGCGAAGTCTAATTCCTTCGGGGACCCTGCACATTCCTGGAAGGGAAACTAGCAAATTTATTAGCATTCGCCACTTGGAGAGACAGCTTTCAATCTGCATAAAGATTTCCAGAATCAGTGTTTCAAGTTCTGGTAACTGTTTCAGTATTTCACTTTACAGGAATGCTTTGAGGAAACCCTAATGGGGTCTGGAGGACGGTTGAATGTGAAAGTTGTAGCGAAAGCTATTTGAATAAGATAAATTAGTAACTGAAAGATTTTAAAGTAGGTACAGATGGCTGTACATCAAGTTTAATGGTGCGACAACTAATTCAGTCGATAGGAGCGATTTTACTACTGAAAAAAGTGACAGTTGAAAACTAAAAAATACTTAGTAATAAAATTGTAGAGACAAGACTATAAGTGTACATTTATAGAGCTATTAATCACTTAAAATATTTATGAACACGATTTAAAAACTGGGTGTAAAATGCTGTCTTTTATTTGATTTACAACTAAAAGCTATTTGTCATCTACATTTAATTAAACATCATAAACCTTTGTGAAAGATTTATGTTTTTCTTCTTCTTCTTTTCGTGTTGACAACAAATCTACACAGTGTCAGCCCAAAACTCCGCCACAAGAGTGGCGTTGTCAGTAGCACTCATCAAATCCTCCTGAGTGCTTTATGTTTTTAATTCTTACAAACAGTTTATACTTATATGTGTTTTTTGACCAGGCAAACACTACACTATTATGTCATAAATAAAAATATAGTACTAAAAAGACTTTGTTTGGATTACAGATCAATACATTTTATACCATGTTGCCTGCGAGTCCTGTGACAGACAGATTCGTGATTTAATAAAGTTCAACCCTAAAAAGCTGACCAAAATTCAACATCGACGAATGGAAACAAAACAAAATGTAAAAATACTCTTCCTGATTCTATGCAAATGTATTCATTCGCCCGATTGATCAGCAACGCGAACAGTCAAGTGTAAACTGTCTGCTTCCGAGCAAACACCAATTAATCAAACATAATTGAATTCGATCGATGGTGATTCAGCTAATCCATCTTTTTAAAATACATTCGATGGAGCGGCGTTATTTTTTCAAATGGCGTTGCGTTTTAATTTAGGCTGCGAGATTAAAAATCGATTTATTTACAAAGAATTTTTTTTTTTATTATTCAGAGAATGTATGGATTGGATTTCAATAAAAAATAACTATAATTTTTAAGTATTACCTACCCTTAACTTCATTTTACAATTAAGATACCTATTAACAATGGGTACTTTTGGACTATAACAGTCATTATAGGTAAGCACTTTATAGTAGAGCAAATTTTAATGTACAATACAATATTCTGAAATGGACTATCATGAAGATAAAAACATTTCAGTTGAAAAGAGAGCAATATTTTAAACATAGGTACGCGTCTTACGATATAGATCACAAAAGACCAACAGCTATTGGCACCTGAAAAAGCTTTTCTGTTTTCTTCAGTAATTGATTGATGATGTTGTACACAACAAGTGTCTCTAGAAAAATGCGAACAATAAAATATTATTAGTGATTTATTTTCTTCGATTTCTAGATAAATCGATTCCATTCCGGGGACAGTAAAATATTTACGCACCGATTTCCAATTAATACTAGTTTGTTACATAACAAGCATTTGTCAAGTTTGCCGTTCCCATTGAATAAATACGAAGCCCAATGAAACTTCTATAATAATAGTGTTTACACATCGGGTTATCAAGTTTGGTTCTAGACAGTATCCCAGACAATTAATGAGTTTGTTTGACTTCCCATAATTGCGGATCGATAAAAGCATAATTGGAATAACTTTGACGATGTTATTTACTAATTCCTTAAGTGCCTCTCAATTTCTTTTTGCTACAACGCCACAGAATATTTTTGCTTTTATACACTTGTTTTTGTCGTGGAACGACAATTGAATTCATGTTCTAATGATTTAAAAGAGAGGAACTTATGTAGCACTTTTGCAATGTTTGCAATTTGTTTTAGTTCAATACAGAGTTGTCTTTATAATCTTTTAGACTGTGGAAGCTTCGAATGTTAAAAGTGAAAATAGACACTTTAAATTTTCAGTCTCTGAAAACATTGGAATAACCGTGAAAATTACCATAAAATATCCAATTAAGGTGAATAATCGCAACAATATTGCAAATTAACGATCACAATTACTTAGACGCTATATCTCAAAAATTACGTTTATTGAGATATATCTCATTATTACGTAGCCATAAAAAGTTATGACACACCATTCAGGGCTTAATTTCTATCATTAAAAAATAATGGCAGTACTGCTTCCCAAATATCCCGTTAGTTTTTACGATACGCAATACATTATCACCCTGACACACTATAGCTATTTCTATAAAAAATATTATGACTTTTTGCACTTACGTTGCTGTAGGTATTACCGGGTGTTGCAAGCATAGGGGTGTAGTTGTACGAGAATCGATATTAAAATAACTTATTCTCAAAAACTTAATCCTCTAAGACTCGATAAACGTGGTAACTATGTATTACAAAAATGCTACAAGATCTTGATGGATAAAATATGGCCAGTGACGGGACTTGTTTGATTTGTCCACTTTTCTACCACAAACACATAATTATTGATATCGATAAAAACATCGACATTATCGACAAAAATACTACATCCCTTTACAAAGATATTAGTGTTTTCGTTACCCTTTTCAACTTGCTAGTCAATAAACTTGTGAAGGCGATCTCTTGTAATACCCATACTATCCTTCTTCTCACGTAGGCAATATGCCTTCACATGGAACTTAAATGTATTACCGACGACAGGTTGTAATACCAGGCCTGTTCATCTTCGCGAGTTTACATCGAAAACAAAACACGCACGATGGCCCACCTACAGGATACTATTCGACAAGGCCTCACATACGAGCGAACATTGACTCACGCACGCGTATTCTTGTGTATGATGGAAGAAAATAAAGAAAATGGTGTACTAAATACTGTGCAGTATTTAACTGCCTAAATAATAATAAAAACACAGAATGTTCTTTTTTAAGTTGCCTCAAGACACTGAGAGGTAAATAAGTAGTTAATATTATTCATGATAATTCATGATAATTTTGGCACCTCACGTCACATCATTTTACCGAAGTCAGCCCTATAGCTTCGGCGCAGTGCCGATCACTGTCGTTTGTCAACAAAATGGTGCTTGACTCTTGAGACAGGCTAAATTACACCATATTGTTAATGACATTGAGCATACATTTTTTTAAATACCTTCGCGAAGTAAAACTTCTGTACGTAGTACTTATTATTATTCTGTGGTAATACATAACTGAAGTTCAGGCTGTATTTCTACTGAGGCGGAACGGAGGCTTTTTATACTTTAGAAGTTTTAAGCGAAGCCGTGAAACGTGCTAAATGTATTAACGCTCTCTCCGCTTAACTGTAACTCAGTTAACGTTTGATTAGCGTAAACGTCGTGTGAATACCTATTCTACATTTGAAGCTTAAGCCTCGTTGTATTTGGCCTAAACAAAATTAAATACATAGAAGAAATCACAACTTTAAGGCTGAGTTGCACCATCTAACTTTGACCGTAACTACTACTAACGTTAACCAGTGTTTTTTTGTATGGAATTTGATAGATTTTTGACATTAAATGTCAAAAATCTATCAAATTGACAAATTTTGTCAAAGTTAAAGTAAGATGGTGCAACCCAGCCTAAGTGACTTTTGAGTTTCTACCAAAGAATTTTAACAGAAAACGCGTTTCAAACTTTGACATCTCGTTTGGTTTGTTGCAGTTTCGTCACTTTTGCGTTTCACCGTGTGGCTTTACCCTAAGTTTCTCAGTAAAATCTGTCTCAATGCCTCAACAATTTAGTTCTTTTTATTAATAACATACATACAGTAGTATCTTAAATAATTCGCTTTTCCAGGAACATTGAACACTAGTAGACGGGTTAAATTGTCAGGTAAAAATGGCTACAACTTTTTTCCAGTACTGACGAGTACATTCACGTGTCCACACTTGATTAACATTGAATCAGAAATTACTGTAAACCCGCAGAGACGGAAATAAAAGTTCGTATCCAATATCAGTTTTTTATCATCCGTGCGGTCACACAGTTGAAGGTTCTGCGAATAGATATGTTTATAAACACGTATGCCTCAAAAAATACTGGTAACAAAATATACTAAACTTCGGACTATTAGAGCTTTTGGTAAGTAGGTAGGTACCTAACGAACCAATCACAGAGCTCTATTCAATGCTGTGCGTTCGATATGCTGCTTCACTTAAGCAAGCATCGTTTGTGAATACGGGCGTAAGGCTGGTTTTAGTGTCACGCGGACTGTCAGTGCGGATCGCTCCGCACAGCCGATCTGTATGAACTGCTAGAGAGCGGAGCGGTTCCTCCGGACCGCGTTACTCTAAAACGCTCCCTAGAAGTTCATACAGATTGGCCGTGCGGAGCGGGTCCGCACCGGACGGTCTGCGTGCCACTAAAACCATCCTAAGTGGATTAGTCTAGTACTGATTAAAATTGTATAAATATCTAATGCCCGTTTTCACCATTAATCACTAATTTTTAAGTGACCCTTTGAAAATAAAATTCCTGTTATGTGTTACTATAGGGGTCACTTAAAAATTAGAGATTGATGGTGAAAACGGCCATAAGACAATTCTATAATGGAGGTACGAAGTTCGCCGGGATATGGATTAAAAAAGTTAAATAAGAATACTTGTATAAAAACAATATTTTATCTTACTTCCTACTACAATATTTTCCTTTGGATGTCAGGATGTTTGTTACTCTTTCACGCAAAAACTACCGAACGGATTTTGACGAAACTTTACAGTATTATTGTTTATAACCAGAATAACATATAACCGCGGGCAAAAGCTATGTATTATACTACTAAGGCCCAGTTTTTTGATTCACAGTTAAAATAACTAATTGTTTTTGCTAATAATGGTTAAATATTAACAAAATGTAAACTAATAGTTAAAAATGTACTAAAAGTCAAGCTAACCATTGTTCGAAAAACATTTTATTCTGATATTAACCACTTGTCATTTGACATCTGTCAAATTTGACTATTGGTTATTTTTTAACTACGAATGAAAAAACTGGGCCTTAGGTGTGATATTGAATACGACCCTGGGTCACTGCGTAAAATCACTTGAAAATTTGGACATGTGAACCAACTCACTGGTCAGATCAGTCGCCTGGCAAAAAAGGTCATACAGTACTTCAGGTAGTCAATTTACCATTAAAAATTAACCTAATTGCAATAGACCTAGAATTGAGATTTAAAAGACTTATTGGTCCAATAAGAACACCAAACTTCGAGATGTATGATCATATTATCTCGACTTACGATTCAACGGCCGCAGAATAGATAAATTTTTCGACTCACTGAATTTAGTTGGGGACTTCGAATGACGATCGACATTCAAACATACCGAATAATATTGAACATTATTCAATTCAGAATTCAATTGGTATATTAAGGGCTATCAAAGTTTATTGCTATCGACAAAAAGGTTGATATTACGTACCTATCTCTTTTATTCAAAACGTGTTTAGCTTCTGTGATACTATTATGTTTTTGTATTAGGTACTCATGGGAATTTGGTAATTATAGATTTAATCCTTGCCACTGTTAAAGGTAGCCTTTCGAACTAAGCGTCACAGACACAGCGACTTTAGCTTTGGTCTAAGGTAGCCTTTGGAAGCGAGTTAGTGACGCAGCGTTGGTGGCACAAGGCCAAAGCTAAAGACGCTGCGTCTGTGACGCTTAGTTCGAAAGGCTACCTTAAGTCCTCTTAAGCGCGTTTGGCCAATAATAGCGCTTCTTAGAAATTGTTAGCCAATTGGCGATTGCTATGGCAACCGCAGAAACTTTAGCATATTTTCGGCGAGGACACGTTTGCTAAACTTCAAAAGTGAAGGTATTTCATATTTTTTTTTGATGGTGACGGCACTTACAGCTACAAGGACGCCATTTTCTTACTAGCGCTAGCTAGCGCTATTTTCTGCCAAACGCGCCCATTATCTTCCCATTAATACTTCAATTACGCCAAGTTCCATTATACAAATCTTTTGTTTTGTAAAAAGCACATAACCTAAATCAAACTTTGAAATTTTTGTGCTTAACGTTCAAATTCGCATCTACATAATATTACCTACTTACAACTACTGAAGATGCAACAGTTATGTGAATATGCAAGCTTGTCGTTGGTATTTTTGAGAGTAACGTTTCGAGTGCTCAAATTCCATGCGGGTAAAGGTAACACACAATTAGGTTCGGCCTAATTAATAGGAGAAAGCACGTCAATTAAAACCTTATGGTATCCTTATCTAGTGCTATTATTCAACCAACATTTGTAGTCTCATGTGCTTTTGACTGTAGGTACTTTGTATTCTTCTTATTTCTCTCACAATCCTTTTTGTATCAATTAACAATCTCTAGCAAAAAAGGTTTTTTACCCAATTGCTTTTTAGATGAGCGTTTATACGAAAGCACTTAATATTTTAAGCACATACAGAACAAAAGTTTCGCAATTAACGTCGGTAGGTATACTAATCATGCCTTAATTAGTACGGGTAAAACCTTAACTTTTGCTTGATGAAAGTTAAAAAGCATTTTTGAGGCACATCCAAGCAAAGTTTTTAAAGTAGGCGCACCTACTGACACGTGAAGGATGTCCCTTGTATGTAATTATTATGACTGAATGAACATAATTTATAATGTCATGGTCATGTTAACTCTTAATTCGTGCTTTTTATAACTTTATTTTAGAATTTCTATTATTCTATTGAGTATAATAATTTCTGAAAGATTTTCCTGTGATATTAAGAAAATGCGTCTTAGCAGGCTTATCCTGGATTTAAGATCAGAGAATAATAACTCATCGTCACTTGCAATAGGGAAAAATTGAGTTTGAAGCTGGCCCATTAGGAAAAAAATGGAGCGAAATTATTGGCGGTGTGATTTGAGATTAATCTAAGGCGATCCTTAACCGTAAGATAGGGCATCTTCACACAAGTAATTTTTCATTTCGGGGTGAGATTGCGTGCACGCTGCTAGCTTGCTACGTCATCGTGACGCAGCAGTACACGCCGCGTAAATTCTATGTGGGCGCTGCAACTTTTGAACACTTAGGCTGGGTTGCACCATCTTACATTAACTTTAAACAACTTTAAAAATCTGTCAAACTCCATACAAAAATAGCGGTTATCGTCAAAGTTAGGTGCAACTCAGCCTTATTTTTTTGTTTTTAATTAATTTGGAATACCAGTTTGACGTGTGTTCGCTCCGATCTCGTGTCCCACCGAGATATCACCCGTGTGAAGGTGTCCTAGGATGTACATATGTTCATCAAGCAAGCGGTTAATCTTCATCAATCGTATCACGCCACTATTGTAGTTTATCTTGCTAATTACAGTAAGGCTAACACTACACCGTAGTTACTATAAGTCGGTGGCTTTGTAAAAGTGAAATTGTCTAGAAATTACAGTGACATAAATGTTTTGCTAAAATGTAAACATCGTCCCTCATTTCTCTTAGATAGCACATACTTAGAGTATAAGTTTCAAGAGTCTCGTATGGCAGAAGCTGCATCATACTACTTAGTGATGAGATTTACCTACCTACCACGTATACCTACTTCGAATAATTTTAATGAAGTTAGTTGCTAGCGTCGGTTACTGATGACTCCCACAATACCTAATAATATAGGGTTTCTTGCTGTGTCTTGAACGCACCCTAATATTAACTTACCTCACCCTTTGTAGATTTTGTTAATTACTCGACTAGACCTCGATAAAAGTCTACCTACTGTCTTTCTCTCTATTATTAGCCCCAAAAAACTTCTACTGAATTAACCACAAACGAGGTGTGGTCAAATGGGTTAAAAGGGGGCGCATTTACGCATGCGGTTTATCTTGTCTCTTTTCAATTACAAAAGTGCTTTCATATCAAAAAATTATTCAGGGTTAAAGTACTCAAAATGAAGCTAACTAGTCCCATTTACATTGCGGTTTATCTGAAACATTATAAATTCCCTCAGTTATAGGATATAATATTTCAGCTACGGTGTAGCTTTCCAGTAATAAATTTTAGGTCCGGATGAAGAAAAACACAATTTTACTTTTATTTATTTCAGAGCTATTTTAGCATGGAATTACTTCCCTAAATTTTCAATGTTCGCAATTTTTTTATCTATCTAGTTCGTTCATGAATGTACAGCTTGTGAAATACCAATAGTAAATGTTAAATTACACTGGCATAAAAGAGACCGAGTGTAAAAGAGGAAATGAATAAAATCGGTTGGGTTTTCATTTCCGGAAAGCGTCGTAATATCGAGTCGGGTCGTGATCTGCGATTACTGTCGTTTTTCCAACTGCTCCCTTACGTCCAATTTATGGTTGGGAAATAGTAAATGTCTACTTTTTTTTCTAACATATAATTTTATCTCGTTCGTTTCAGCCGAAAGACGTCCACTGCTGGACAAAGGCCTCCCCCAAGGATTTCCACAAAGACCGGTCCTCCCTAGTGGGAGGCCTGCCCACGCTACGTCTTCCAGCTCGTGGTCGCCACTCAAGAACTTTCCTTTCAAATTTTATCTACCTGTCATACAATAGTCGACAGTGCATTAGACTTCACCTTTTTATAGGAAAGTAGCACCTATTAACACTATTACCCAACTTAATAACATTTTTTTATTTCCTTTCTTTGGTCAGTCATAGAAAGGAAACGAAATAGTTATAAGAATAATTAAATTATTTTAAAGATCTGCATACAATTCTTAGGCGAATGTAAACCAATTGAAAATCTTACTAGCAAAAGTTCAAAACGAACTAAGTCTAAGTTAAACTCATTGTTTATCTTCTTTGAAATTTAGAAGAAAGTGGAATCTTCGTCGGTCCTTTCAACTTCGCGCCGTAAAAGATGCGCTGCTAGCATTTGGACATAAGTACCTATGTACTTAGATTAGTTCAGAAAAGAAGAACGGTCATCTGTGACCCAGGCCCGACAGAAACGAGACATACCTCAGTTTTTTTGTCATGTCTTAATTAGTTAAATTATATATTTTTTATATTCGAAATCTATGTATAACACCAAAATATTACCCTTTGTTTTTGTTCAGGCGTTATACAAAAACTAATACAAAATGCCTATTTATCACCAAAATTGGTAAATGTATGTACCTAAATGGCTATTACAGCTGCTATGGAATGTATCTAGGTGACCTGGAGATACATCCGGATTATAGGTACAGGGTGGAAACGAGAAGTTACAAAATCCAAAAATTCAATGTTACCAGCTTCCATAATCTGTAACCTATTATTGGTACCATTTGAAAGAGCTCGTGAAGCACTTTCAGAATCAGTAACTAGTTTTTCGATATCTTGTATAGTTTAGAAATAATCGAGTGAGATCACTTATCGTTCCATATGTATAACCACCCTGTATAATCCGGCTGTATCTCCAGGTCACCTAGATACATTCCATAGCAGCTGTAATAGACATTAAATACATAAATTTACCAATTTTGGTGATAAATATAGGCATTTTGTATTAGTTTTTGTATAACGCCTGAACAAAAACAAAGGGTAATATTTTGGTGTTATACATAGATTTCGAATATAAAAAATATATAATTTAACTTATTAAGACATGACAAAAAAACTGAGGTATGTCTCGTTTCTGTCGGGTCTGGGTTTTTTTTTATGGGGCGTGACCGTTCTTCTTTTCTTAATTAAATGGGTACTTCCTTAATCTCCCTTCATGTAATGATTCTTAGGACTACAGGGTGTTAGGTAAATGGGTATATGAGCCGACACTAGCCCATGTTAACATAGGCATATAAATGGTATGGCGTAGTCAGAAATTTGATAATCATCATTTTATTTTTTTAAATTTTCATACAAAATATTTTTTATAAAATCCGATTTGTATGAAAATTTAAATAATTAAAATGAAGATATCAATTTTCTGACTTCACCATACCATTTATATGGCCATGTTAACATGGGCTAGTGTCGGCTCATATACCCATTTACCTAACACCCTGTATATTAAAGAACCCGTTCTTATCCATTAGTCAAAATCGCAGAGATAAAAGCAAATATGGTGCTGAATATCGAAGCAAAAACTTATTATTCTGTACAGCATTTCCGGTCACCAATTCTGCAAGTAGTATCATACTCTAAAGGGCCATGACTTTTAAAAAAAATGAATATTAATATTTACTTACTAGATTTACTGACATTTACTCAAGCTACGCACTCGCATAAAGTTTCAAAGTCAGATCGAATTAGGGCCCAAACTGCCCTACTGTTTGTAACTCATCAACGTCAGGTCAATTATGCGGGTGCTATTAGGTAAATTAACACCTCAACTTGATTAAAGTGAACATTTCAGGTGCATTAAACAAGGGTTGATTGTGGTGTGACATCACATAAACAAATACACACACTAACGCCCGTATTCACAAACATTACTATGAGGTCTCACAGTGCGCGTAGACGCACAAGGTGACACACGAACCAATCACAGAGCTCTATTCAACGCAGTGCGTTCGATTTGCTGCTTCACTTAAACTTAAGCAAGCATCGTTTGTGAATACAGGTGTACCTAAAGCTTTTTGTTTGAAGCTCAATATAGCCTTTTACTCGTATACTCTGAAACCTATCTATAAAATGTAAATATGTACATATAACATAGACAAGACTTACTTCTAGTTGTTATATTTATTTAGGCTTTCAGCCAGGAAAGATACGGGAACAAACAACGATAGCTCCTGGCAGTTTTGTCACAAAAGGTATTCCGAATTATTTCCGAATTCTTGATTCAGATTATTTTTACAATAAGAAATGGTATCCAAAAATAATTAGGTCGATTTTAATACAAGTTAAATAGTTCGTTAATTAAGAAATTCCAAGTCTGTTGCCTCAACTTACAAACAAGTACTCTGATGATAAGAATATTAGTTCTTATGTAAATTAAATGTCACAATCATTATTAAAATTATCAGACAGGACGTAGGACGTGACATGCTTTAGGATGAATCCCTCCTCCTCCTTTAAATTCCAGACCATTTGGAGTGACCTGTATTAAGAGAGACCTGCCACCTTTAATATACGTAGGTCTTATGTCTACCGTTAACTGTGTGCTTACCATGAGTTTATGTTATGAGACCTCGCTAGCGACTCCGTAAAAAAAAATACATTAAATGTACGACAGATTGTACACGCCTCTAGCGGCTACTTTAGAGAACTAAAAATCACCATCTAGATTTTTGACGCACTCGCTGACAACATTCGGCTCAACACCCCGCTAATCCACGCTAAATTTTGTCAGTGTGTGCGTGCGCGCCGCATACGTATTGGCGCGCTCACATACAAACCGCGCTCGGTTCGTTTCTATGAAGATGACCTAATCATTTATTTTGTATTTACTCTGGTATACGTCAAACTTAACCATTTGCACCCAACCCGTACACTTTAATCCATTGCATTCGCAAATTAATTGTAACAAGAATTTGAATATTAATTAATAACAAAACTCAGAAATGCTAATGGAAAAACTTGTTAAGGATGAAGTTTGAGTAAATATGAATATTGTATTTTGTTTGAGTTTGTGAAAACGTAAACAACAAAACACAAAGGTGTAAAATGGGTGTTAAATATTCCAATTATAAATAACATAGTTTCAACGCAAAGTTCATTTTTTCAATTATTTAGTACTAACTATGAAGTCAAATTTCAATTTCAACTTCTCACAGATATCGGGAAGATATACATAATTATGTTTTGAAAGTGTAGGAAACAATAAAATTGGAAGAAATTGCTTAAATTCTACATTTTCAGTTAATTAAGATACAGTTAAAATATGTTTGAAATCGAAACTTTATTCAAGCAGTTCGTTCACCTATAAAATTTTTCATTCATGGCCCTTTTGTCCAATTAAAATGAAAATTTTGCTACGACGTTTTTGTCTATCGGTGTGTAAGTAAGTGGAAGTCATTCATGACAAAATCGACAACGATATTGCTTCGTTAATGTCAGATATTTTCAATTATTCTAATGGTCTTGGCATTATTTTGTTACATTTCATTACTGCTGTGATGGTTCTAAATATTATTTTTGAAGATGAGTATTTTATGAGTTTTTGTTATAAGAAAAATCTAGGAGTAGGTATCTCCACTTGGGCGTCTTAGAGTCTGAAACATAACATGTTTGTTTACTTTTGTTACGTTGACCTAATGGCAGTCGGATGTACATAGTGATTTAGCTTCAGAAAAACAAAGCCTATGGGGGTTTCGGATTCGAAATAATGCAAATATTTTGTAACAAACTAAGTAGGTAACTAATATGTAGTCAATGTAGGCATAATGTTTTTGATGGATTTAGGTAGGTATATTGTTTTTATAAACGGACCAACTACACAATTTCAATGGTTAGGTTGCACCATCTTACTTTAACTTTAACAAACGTCTAGTCTGTCAAACTCTATACAAAAAACACCGGTTATGAGTATAGTCACGGTTAAAATAATGTGGTGCAACTGAGCCTTAGTATTTTATATCAATTTAAATCGTACGTAGTTTAAACTAAGGCGCTTTCCAACCAAAAATGTACGTTGTAATAATGACAAATTCTATCGGAACGAAATAAGAAAAAGTACTGCTGTTCCTAGTCGATTACAGAATTTACGCGAATTCTCCATTACATTCGTTTGTAAGAAAATCAATAACCAACACCGAGTATCGTTTGTAAACGAATGAGGAAGTAGGTAAGTATTTTCTGAAACTGTGAGTCCAATTTGTAGGATTATTATACGCGGTAATCCGCACGGAACTCGGCTTACGTGGTTGTTAAAAGAAAAAGTTCCTGAAGGTAATCGAGTTATCTTAATCAGTGATTGAGTCGCTAAGTTCACCCGAAAGTAATCTTAGAGATGTAATGGACTTATACTAAGTATAAAAGTTTACAGGGATTTTGTGGGTTCAGAGGACATTGGTGTCTCTGATTGACCTTTATTTTTATCGTCCTACAGTTTATTTCAATTGGGAAGACATTTCATCTATACTTTAGTGAATAAATGCTGGAATTTATATAAAAACATTTTCCTACAGAGCGTTCAAATAGGAAATCCACCGAGGAGCTGGTTTCGCATAGCTTAAGGGGTGAAACAAGATATCACGCTTTTGCAGCCAGGCGTTGCAGTGCAGTATGAATAAAAAGATGTCATTAATTCAGTATAAATAAAGACTATAATATTTTATGTATTATTGTTATTATTTAGCATACTGTCTCTCGATTAGTAGTAATCGTGAGGTGAATTAACTCTATCTCCTAAACTAAGAAAATCGTAGAACATACATGAGGGTGATTTAGATACACCTTGATGGTAAGGAATCTAAATTTTAGCTTTGAACGTCAACTCCCAGGCCAATCTGTATATGAGACTTTTTAAATATGTAGGTAGGTACGTAGACGATCACAAATAAATATTTTTCAGCTTTTATTTCCATTCAATCTTAGCGCAGTGCAGCATTCAGTAATAGCTCTGCCTGAATATCTGTATTTTCGAATTTATACATTTGAAAAGCCTTCAAGGTATTTATTTATCACATCGACAATTTCTTGGAAAGATTACTCTATCATAGATTAAGTACTCGAAGTAGGTAACACGTCCTTAAAGGTCATAAGTCAGTCTCCAACTAAGATTACCAGTGCTAAACTTAACGAAATAAATCGGTATCCTTCCGTTTGGCCAAATTACTTTTCGCCAAATTTCACTTCGCAAACAACTTATCGCCAAAGTTTCATTTCCCAAATCAACTTTTAGCAACTGTACTTTTCGCAACTAATTCATTTGGTCAAATTATCATTTGGGCAAATTTTACTTGGCAAACGTTTATATAGCAAATGTTTTATGTTGCCAAATATTATATCCCAAATAATTTGTTTGGCCAAATTGACACTTCACATACTTACCCACCGTTACCCACAAATCAAAGTATAAGGCACATGATCATGGTTTTCACAAGAATTTTATGTAAAACATTGCAGGAAATAGTATGGTTGCAAAAAGTAGGTATTACAGAAAAAAGTAGGTTAGGTTAGGTTAGAACAGTGACCCTTAATGCGCGAAGGCGAGCGAAGCGTGCCGCGGCAGCGGCCGCCGAGCGCTAGAATCACCTCTATTGTTAATGAATCATTTGGAAATTTCGATAAAAAGAATGAAATAAGGAAATTAATGTAGAACAAATTTTATATTAACTACCCACTAAACAAAATAATAACCACAAGCTAATTTGTATCCATTCTATGCACCAATCAAATTATTTTGTAAATAGTTTATCGTGAAATATTTTTGCCTAATGAAACATTTGGCAAACCATACTTTGCCAAACAATAATTTGCTAAACAATAATATGCCAAAAACAACATTTGCGAATTAAAAGTTTGCAATAAGTTGCTTTGCCAAATGAGAATTTGCCAAATGAAAATTTGCGAAACGTTTTTTGCGATGTGATAATTTGGGAAACGTTTTTTGGCCAAACATTAGTAATCCAAATAACTCACACAGTAAAGTAACGTCAGATAGCGTTGTCTACATTAATATTATAAAGAGGAAAACTTTGTTTGTTTGTTTGTTTGTTTAGTTGTAATGGATAGGCTCAAAAACTACTGGACCGATTTTAAAAATTCTTTCACCATTCGAAAGCTACATAACTCACGAGTAACATAGGCTAAATTTTATTTTGGAAAAAAAATAGGGTCCCGTAAAATATTTAGGATTTTCATAAGACGTGGAAAAGCGCCATCTATCGTCATTGGTTAAAATCTTCTTGCGCCTGACAAAAATTTTTGAGGTACGTAAATATTCATGAAGGCAAAGCTGTCAAACGCCATCTTTCGACATCATTAGTAAATTAGTAACTAAATATTACATGACTATGAATAGCGCTGTTCGTAAATAATATTGAAAATTTAATAAATAAAGATATTTTATGTAATTGAACCATTTACTGTATGTACCTATTTGAATCATTCACTGTGTTTAAACGAGCAAATCAAAGTGTTAATTAGTGACTTTTTACAAACTTCCTTGCAAATTCTTACTATGTGCCGCCATCTACCGAGATGAATATTAGGGTACGGTTCAGCGGCGGACAAATGGGATGGGCGCGTGGGCGATTGTAGTTAAATAGGATAAGAATTACTTCGTTTTTGTTTTCTGTATGTAATTTGTTAATTTTTTGGTAGGGTCTTTATTTTAATTACTTAGGTTGGTAGGTACTTACTTATTTGATTTTAATGATAATTACTATAGGTACGTATAATTTTAGTAGAAAGAAAGGTAATTGAATGACTAAGTGACTCACTCACTCATCACGAAGTCTCGGAAACTACAAGTCTCAAAAGAGTTCTCATAGGGGTTAATGGTCTATCTATTCCACTTTGATCACCTGGCTTTGATCACCAAGATGATCAAAGTGGACTCCAGTTAAATGATTTTTTTAGTGTTCTTTGATCACCTATAAATAAATCATACCTCTGAATTGTCACATACATGTCCAATTTGTTTATTGCGGTTTTTAGAAAATATCAAAAATGTTACAAAACAAAATATTATGTAGTACAACAATTGGACATGTGACTATTCAGAGGTGTGATTTGTTTGTAGATGATCAAAGGACACTAAAATAATAATTTAACTAGAGTCTACTTGGCTCACCCAGGACATCGTATCCGTGGGTGATCAAAGGCACAGTTCAAAGGGCACTAAATTGTCGCTGTAATACACCTCCTTTTAGAACGTAGGTAGTCACTAAGACGAAATTTTGCAAAATTCAACCCTTATGGGAGTTAAAAAGGGGGTTAGAAGTTTGTATTGCAGTCCTCGGTTTTTAAAGTAAGAGACTTGAAAGTTAAAATGTATGCTCACTATGATCTCTAGATATTGTGAAGGTGTACATATACTGTTCGGTACACTGTGGTACTGTGTACACATCGGTTTGCCGACGATTGTGGTCATGCCAGAATCGTTGAAAGATCTTGGCACAATGCTCGAAGACCTTAATCGATTTTCCCAACAGGTAGGCCTGAGGATGAACATGGACAAAACGAAGCTTATGCCGAATGTCCATGTTGCGCCCTACCCAGTTTCAGTTGGGAGCTCAATTCTCGAGATTGTCGACAAGTAGGTATGTCTACCTCGGACAAACGATCCAGCTAGGTAGGTCCAATTTCGAGAAGGAGGTCAATCGTCGAATCCAACTCGGCTGGGCAGCGTTCGGGAAACTACGCAACATCTTTTCGTCCAAAATACCTCAATGCCTGAAGACTAGAGTGTATAACCAATGTGTGTTACCAGTGATAACTTATGGCTCGGAAACGTGGCCTCTCACTATAGGCCTTATACAGGAGCTCAGTTACACAGCGTGCTATGGAGAGGGCTATGCTTGGTGTTTCTTTGCGAGATCGAATCAGAAATGACGGATTAGCAAGCTAAAGTGGCAATGGGCAGGGCACATAGTACGCAGAACTGATGGCCGATGGCGCAGAATGGTTCTGGAATGGAGGCCGCGTACCGGAAAACGTAGCGTGGGACTTCCACCTACAAGGTGGACCGACGACATCGTAAAGGGAAGCGCTGGACGCAGGCCGCTTCCAATCGATCAACATGGAAAGCATTGGGGGAGGCCTATGTTCAGCAGTGGACGTCCTATGGCTGAAATGGTGGTGGTGGTGGTGGTGGTGGTACATATTATACTGAAAATGTATCATTAGAAATCAACTACGGGGGCTAAGGAGATAAAAGGAGGGTTGGAAGTTTATATTATGAAAGTCTTATGTGTTTAAAGTAAGAGAGTTGAAATTTAAAATGTATGCGCTATAGATGCTAAGAGCGGATTTTACGAAACTCCACCTCTAATGGAGTAAAACGAGGTCCACGCGTACGAAGTCGCGGGCGGCCGCTAGTTACTAATATAAAGCTAAAGAGTTTGTTTGTTTCCTTGAAAACGTATTTTTGTGTTGGATAGCCCATTTATCGAGGAAGGTTTTAGGCTATATAACATCACCCTACAGCAATAGGGGCGGAACAGTAAAGAAAAATGTTGCAAAAACGGGAAATATTATCCAAACTATTTTCACGCGTACAAAGTCGCGGTCACAGCTAGCTAGTAAGTCATAAGTCAGACCCAAAATTACCAGTGTTAAACTCAGTATTTAGACGAAGTTACTCACACGGTAAAGTGTCCTCAAATAGCGTTGTTAGTCAAAATAATGTTAGTCTATAAAATTGAGTGCCTATCAATTTGTAAAGCACAGTTTAACGCGCTATAATAAATAATAACGACTAATGAATTATATCGTCCAAATATTGGCGAGCTCGTTTTCATCTGCTGACTGCATGGGGGCGATAAAAGATAATGAATACCGACACTTTAGCTGTTGCAATTGACTTTGAATTGGTTCAAGGTCACCGTAGGTTACCTACATTTTACACGCCTACATTTTCTGGGATGGAAGACGAATATTGGTTGGAAACAGACACTTCAGTTAATGGGTTATAGGTTCTACTCATCTGTTTTTTTAACTTAAAATAGCTATTGCCTCAAGCGAGAATTGAACACACGATAAAAGTCAGAACAGTCCTTTCAGTAAGTGAAAGTTCGTAGATAGTAAAAATAATTTTACTTTCCTCGTTTTACATAATAAATGAAATTTAATTATTAAATAAAACATTAATCATTCTCATCTGTTTAAAGGTTTTTAATCATATCCACGACCTGAAACAGGCGGACTGTTTCAAGCGCATTAAATATACATGGGGTTTAATTTAGGGCCCACAGTAAGGGATACGATACGAATTTTGTTTTCATGTTTACAATTATTTTATTACCGAGAATTTTTAATCAGTGCTTTAAAAGTAAATTATTTTCGTTTATAATTCGGTAATCTCGGGATCTACTGAACCGATTTTAAAAATTCTTTCACCAATAGAAAGCCACATTATTGCTGAGTGTCATATTAAAAACCGAAAATTTCCACGCGGGCGAAGCCGCGGGCGGAAAGCTAGTATAATGTAAATGTGTTAACTTTTTGTGAAGGTTGCATAGTTTTTAGTTTCGTGGTACATTTTATATGTTGTATTATTAAATGAAATGCCAAGCATTTCATTGCTATAAATATCCTTTATACTCGTATCACCAGACTGAGATAATTTATGAGTAGCTGACATAATAATATAGTCTGACTAGTAACTAAGCCCATAATCAACTTGATAAGCCTTTTAATTTACGGGCTTAACATCCATTAAGTGCCATGTTGAGTATGTAAATGTTACAGACAATTTTATTAAGTTACACAATAATTAATGGCCAGTTAAAATGGAAAGTATTATTTCCCTGAAAATAATTAAATACTTAGTCCTTAGGTATTGTTGTTCAGGATGTAAAAAAAAAGTAAACATGGAAACCTTCCATAAAATCCCTATGGAAATCTCAGCAGTGGACGTCATTTGGCTCAAACGAACGAACGAACTAATTTCCATAAAAACTAAAGATTACAATAATAACGGCTACCCACTGTAACCCTAAAGCTCAAGTCATGACCTTACGATCCGTAAATAATTCAGGTAGCTTCCCTCTCAGCACAGAAATAAAAAATAAAATTAGCCAACAGCGCTGACGACCTAACAAACATAAGTGGGCTGGCAAAACCACTAATAAATGCTCTATCTATTGTGTAACGACCTTTCACTGCTACAATGGTAGGATTGGGACTCTTTATTTCAAGAATATTTATTACCTACCACCTACGCTATAAGGCCTATATTTTATTACTAGCTGTGCCTGCGACTTTGTACGCGTGACCATAGAATAATATTTCCCGTTTATGCAACATTTTTCTTTACTGCTCTGTCCCCATTGAATATAGAGTGATATTATAATGACTAAAGCCTTCCTCAATATATAGGCTATACCTACTACACAAAAATATTTTTTAAATCAGGCCAGTAGTTTCTTAGATAAGCGCGTTCAAACAAACTCTTCAGCTTTATAATATTAGTAAATATTAAGGTAACATGTACGCTTGATTACTACCTTGTGGTACTATGGCCTTAACAATGGATAGTTTGATAACATATTTAAATTCTACATCTACACTAATATTATAAAAAGGAAAACTTTGTTTGTTTGTTTGTTTGTTTAGTTGTAATGGATAGGCTCAAAAACTACTGGACCGATTTTAAAAATTCTTTCACCCTTCGAAAGCTACATAACTCACGAGTAACATAGGCTAAATTTTATTTTGGAAAAAAATAGGGTCCCGTAAAATATTTGGGATTTTCATAAGACGTTGAAAAGCGCCATCTATCGTCATTGGTTAAAATCTTCTTGCGCCTGACAAACATTTTTGAGGTAAGTAAATATTCATGAAGGCAAAGCTGTCAAACGCCATCTATCGATATCATTAGTAAATTAGTAACTAAATATTACATGTACCTACTATGAATAGCGCTGTTCGTAAATAATCTTGAAAATTTAATAAATAAAGATATTTTATGTAATTGAACCATTCACTGTATGTACCTATTTGAATCATTGACTGTGTGTACCTATTTGAGTCATTGACTACCGAGATGAATTTTATGGTACGGTTCAGCGGCGGACTAATGGGATGGGCGCGTGGGCGATTGTAGTTAAATAGGATAAGAATTACTTCGTTTTTATTTTCTGTATGTAATTTGTAAATTTTTTGATAGGGTCTTTATTTTAATTACTTAGGTTGGTAGGTACTTACTTATTTGATTTTAATGATAATTACTATAGGTACGTATATTTTTAGTAGAAACAAAGGTCATTGAATGACTAAGTGACTCACTCACTCATAACGAAGTCTCGGAAACTACAAGTCTCAAAAGAGTTCTCATAGGGGTTAATGGTCTATCTATTCCACTTTGATCACCTGGCTTTGATCACCAAGATGATCAAAGTGGACTCCAGTTAAATGATTTTTTTGGTGTTCTTTGATCACCTATAAATAAATCATACCTCTGAATTGTCACATACATGTCCAATTTGTTTATTGCGGTTTTTAGAAAATATCAAAAATGTTACAAAACAAAATATTATGTAGTACAACAATTGGACATGTGACTATTCAGAGGAGGTGTGATTTGTTTGTAGATGATCAAAGGACACTAAAATAATAATTTAACTAGAGTCTACTTGGCTCACCCAGGACATCGTATCCGTGGGTGATCAAAGGCACAGAACAAATTCAAAGGACACTAAATTGTCGCTGTAAGTCCACTTTGATCACCTGGCTGATCATACACCTCCTTTTAGAACGTAGGTAGTCACTAAGACGAAATTTTGCAAAATTCAACCCTTATGGGAGTTAAAAAGGGGGTTAGAAGTTTGTATTGCAGTCCTCGGTTTTTAAAGTAAGAGACTTGAAAGTTAAAGTGTATGCTCACTATGATCTCTAGATATTGTGGAGGTGTACATATACTGTTCGGTACACTGTGGTACTGTGTACCCTTCGGTTTGCCGACGATATTGTGGTCATGGCAGAATCGTTGGAAGATCTTGGCACAATGCTCGAAGACCTTAATCGAGTTTCCCAACAGGTAGGCCTGAGGATGAACATGGACAAAACGAAGCTTATGTCGAATGTCCATGTTGCGCCCTACCCAGTTTCAGTTGGGAGCTCAATTCTCGAGATTGTCGACAAGTAGGTATGTCTACCTCGGACAAACGATCCAGCTAGGTAGGTCCAATTTCGAGAAGGAGGTCAATCGTCGAATCCAACTCGGCTGGGCAGCGTTCGGGAAACTACGCAACATCTTTTCGTCCAAAATACCTCAATGCCTGAAGACTAGAGTGTATAACCAATGTGTGTTACCTGTGATAACTTATGGCTCGGAAACGTGGCCTCTCACTATAGGCCTTATACAGAAGCTCAGTTGCACAGCGTGCTATGGAGAGGGCTATGCTTGGTGTTTCTTTGCGAGATCGAATCAGAAATGAGGAGATCCGTAAACGAACCAAAGTCGCTGACATAGCCCGACGGATTAGCAAGCTGAAGTGGCAATGGGCAGGGCACATAGTACGCAGAACTGATGGCCGATGGCGCAGAATGGTTCTGCAATGGAGGCCGCGTACCGGAAAACGTAGCGTGGGACTTCCACCTACAAGGTGGACCGACGACATCGTAAAGGTAGCAGGAAAGCGCTGGACGCAGGCCGCTTCCAATCGATCAACATGGAAAGCATTGGGGGAGGCCTATGTTCAGCAGTGGACGTCCTATGGCTGAAATGGTGGTGGTGGTGGTGGTACATATACTGAAAATGTATCATTAGAAATCAACTACGGGGGCTAAGGAGATAAAAGGAGGGTTGGAAGTTTATATTATGAAAGACCTATGTGTTTAAAGTAAGATAGTTGAAATTTAAAATGTATGCGCTATAGATGCTAAGAGCGGATTTTACGAAACTCCACCCCTGATGGAGTAAAACGAGGTCCACGCGTACGAAGTCGCGGGCGGCCGCTAGTCCTAAATAAGCGCTCTACGTTCAATACTTAATATTCATGACGTATGTCCTTCCAACTATTACTACTATAGAACTAAGGAAGGTGGCTGTATTAATATAACATTAAAGACTATAAAATAAAAACTGATTTTGAATACGAAATCCAAAAGTAGGATGATGTATCAGCAACTTAAGCAACTACGTAGTATTATTTATTGCATAAGTTGTCTCTAACTTGAATTCAATTGTGCATGAAACTTTATTTTTGCTAACTTTTATTTCAAAGTCCGTCAAAAGAGAAAGGTCGTTCATCCATCACTCACTAAGCACGAAATAACAAAGGATGACCTGGTAAGTTTGTTAGGAGTTAGGCGGTAGAAGTCAGCTAAGAACGGATTTGGAAATGGAGGCGAATAAAGGTTGGATAAAGGGTTTTAAAAGTTCAGTATTAAACATTTTAAAACACAAGAAAAATTTCGAAAATCTTATTGACACAATTTTGGAAATATGGGCCATTAGTTTTTGCCTCCGGCTTCGCCCATGTGAAATTCAACTTGTCATAGATACAGCCTTTAAATGTTATTCTGATATATCAATAATGCTATAAGTAAAGTTTCATCAAAATCCGTTCTGTAGTTTTTGCATGAAAGAGTAACAAAAATTACATCTAGAATAATTTTATTCATAGTTTTTAAACATCTCAGACAAAAAGAGTTGAATCGACAGATACCAGACTATCGTAACAGTGACCCAATGAATGGGTATGACGTCACGGATACGTCATCTACTACGCGGGATACTCATCAAGTGTAATGATATCTATTTAACTTGTCCTTGTATGGCTTATGGTGGCATTGTGAGTGGTTTTGGTTTGCACACTATCCCATAATAAAAATCAAAAAATCAAAAAATCAAAAATATTTATTCAGTTTAGACCACAAGTGGCACTTATGAACGTCAATAGAAAATAATAAAAAAAGAAAAAGGTAGCCCTTATGGGGCACTTTACATGTCTCCTTATCTTTTGGGCCCTACCAGCGCTTCGAGACAAACATATGGCAAGTGCTGAGAAGAAACGCCGGAACAAACTCAGTCACCACTTATTGCCAGGAATTATCTAACGGTAAGAATAGTCAAATTTAAGTACATCAAATATGTGCAGACTGAACTGACCACGCATCCTTGTCATCAATATAGTCTCGAACCTTGTAGTACCCTTTGGACATAAGGGTATTTTTTATATGTATCTTAAATTTGTTTATTGGCAATTCGACAAGGTTGTGTGGTATTTTGTTAAATATGGTAATACATTTCCCCAAGAATGAATTACCTATCTTATGCAACCTAAATGATGGAACAGCAAGTTTATTCTTATGTCTCGTGTTAAATGAGTGGACGTCACTTTTCTTAGTAAATAAATGTATATGTTTACGGACATACATAATGTTATCAAATATGTATTGCGAAGCCACAGTCAATATATTGATTTCTTTAAAAACTTCTCTAAGCGAGTCACGTGGTTTAAGACCGTATATTGCCCGAACAGCTCTTTTCTGTAAAATGAAAATTGATTCTATGTCTGCTGCTGAGCCCCACAGTAAAAGACCATAAGACATAATACTATGAAAATAACTAAAATATACAAGCCTTGCTGTTTCAACATCAGTCAAGTTTCTGATCTTTCTCACCGCAAAGGCAGCTGAACTAAGTCTTCCCGCCAAGGCAGCAATATGGGGGCCCCATTGTAATTTACAGTCTAGGGTAATACCTAGAAAGACAGTAGAGTTTATCAGTTCAATGCGTTCATTATTTACTGTAATATTAGTATTAACTTGTTTGACATTAGGCATAGTGAATTTTAAACATTTGGTTTTTTTTGCGTTTAATAGCAAATTATTAGTTGTAAACCAGTCTAATACTTTGGAAAGAGCATTATTCACGTCGTCAAATATTTCCTGACGCCTGTCAGTTTTAAAAATTAAAGAAGTGTCATCAGCAAATAATACTATCTCACAAAGGTCCTTTGAATAAAAAGGTAGATCATTTATATAAATCAGAAAGAGCAATGGTCCCAGTATTGAGCCTTGGGGCACTCCCATTTTTAGGGGGGCGCCCGAAGAGTTAGTTCCGTGAATATTTACTTTTTGTAATCTGTCTGAGAGGTAAGAGTGTAATAGGCTTAAGGCCTTGCCTGATACGCCATAATGTTCTAGCTTAAATAACAGAGTTTGATGATCAACACAGTCAAACGCCTTCGATAAGTCACAAAATACACCAATAGCATCTTTTTTCTCCTGCCAAGCATCGAAAATGTGTTTGATAAGAGCAACCCCTGCATCGGTCGTACTTTTCCCTTTTGTGAACCCATATTGTTTTTCATGAAACAGTTTATTTAAGTTAAAATGAGACAGTAGTTGATTGAAAATAATTTTTTCAAATATTTTACTGAGCGCAGGTAGTATCGATATAGGTCTAAAGTTGGATGGGTCACTTTTGTCTCCTGCTTTAAATAATGGTATGATTTTACTATGTTTCATCAGGGTAGGGAACTGACCTTCGTTAATACATTCATTAAAGATATGAGCTAAATGGGGAGCTATAAGAGGAATGATGGGTTTTATTATGTCTGTTGATATGCCCCATATATCCTCTGTCTTTTTTATATTTAGTTCTTTGAAAGTTTTTATAATAACTATGGGGTCTATTTGTCTAAATTTTAATGGGCTATTGCAAACATCAACACAACCCTCGAGAAGAGACATTGCCTGATATGAACATGAATTAAGATTGCTTGTTGTTATGATTGGTACATTTGAGAAGTAACCTTCGAATGCGTTTGCTACCTTATCATTGCATTTAATATACTTATTATCAATTTTTAATGCGAATGTGTCATCCCGAGATATAATTCTACAAGTTTCTTTATTAATACAATTCCAAGTAGCTTTAATTTTGTTGCCAGAGTTTTTAATTTTGTCACGTATGTAAATAGATTTTGCCATAGTACAAACTTGTTTAAAAACTTTTGAGTATTTTTTTACATATTCTATAAAGTCCGGGTCGCTACTATAGGCTTTTCTACCATATAATTCAAACATTTTTTTCCTACTAATATAAATACCTACTGTAGCCCAGTCACTGAATTTAGTTTTATTGTTTTTAATAATAATTGTTTTCTTAGGAAAAATTTTATTGAACTCATTTTTAATTAATTCAAATAATTGCTCATATAAAATATTTATACTACAGTTAAAGTAATGCAAAAGTGGGACCTTATTAGATATTTGAGATTTAAATTTGTCTTTCTGGGATGCAGTGACTGGTCTATATTCTATTTCCTTGCTCGATGGCACAAAATGGTGTTGAAATGACGCTATTTGACCGCAATGATCAGAATTAACAAAATTTATTATTGATTTCTCTAGCACTAAGCAGTTACAGAATATATTGTCTAAGCAAGTAGCTGATGTTGGAGTCACCCTAGTTGGTTCAGAGAAAAGATTTAACAAGTTAAAAGATTTGAATAAATTTAAAAACCGTATTGAAAGAGAGGAATCTTCTATTATATTGATATTAAAGTCTCCACATACAACTACTTTCTTTGAACTATTACACACTCTTCTAAGTACCTCTTCCATTGTGGTTTCAAATAATTCATAGTTACTAGATGGGGGTCTATATACACATACAATAACATAGTCGTCCAGTTCTGCACATGACAGCTCAATAGTTCGCTCAACAGAGAGAGATACAATATCTTTACGCTCTTTACATTTTAATTTATCATTGATTAATATTAGTGACCCTCCACGAATAGCTAACTCTCTAGTGAATGAACTAATAAGCTTATAATTATTAATGCTCAGCATTAGTTCATATAACCATAAATATTATTTTGATCCCAAAAGTGAGGAATCATGTCACGGAAAGGCAATAAAAAATATTTTTATAGTGGTTGCAAATCACGAAGGCGAATGAGTTTACTAAATTGAAATGTACACGTATAGGTTGAAGCGATAAATAGGAAAAAAGAAGAAAGGAAATATACAGTCGAATGAGAAATTCGTCCTTTTTTGAAGACGGTTAAAAATAGTTAAATTGTAGAGCTTGAACCAACGCGGAGGTTATTTATTCATTGTTCCAGTAAATATAGTCGTATTGTTAACAGGTATGTTTAGGTAGGCGTTAACGTAATTTCTCGGGTACATGCTACTAGATTTAACCCTTAATAGGACGGCCCATACAAAGTCGCTAGGTAGTACACTGGACTTAAACGCTAGTGAACAGTTCCAGTTCATACATTTTCAAAATGTATGCATTGTTAGCATTGTTACGACACAACCTATGCTTGCCTGGACAGTGAAGTTACAGCAGTGGCAAGCATGTACAATATATTGTACATAATGTACCGTGTTTGCTTGGGTTCTAAGTATTGTGTCGTTTGTAGCGTCGTTTAGTGACTGTACATTTTGAAAAAGGTACATTTGTGTACCTTTTTCAAAATGTAATTAATTGTAAAAAATTTAATTAATTGTACCTACTACTTCAGGTTTAGGTAACGTAATTCTATTTTTAAATTTTAATAAGGGAGCGTATTAGAGGTTCAGCGTTATAATTGGTTGTAATGCACACCAATTTTATTTGAATACAAAGAACGCTTCTATTTTTGACTGACATTTGCCTTTTCCTTTATTTAATTCTAAAGGTCATAGCACACTTATCAACCCGGAAAGGGATCAACAAAGTATCGCCTTTCACCGCGCTTTCAACCACGAGGTGAGGCGTTTACGTTATGGTGCGGATAAGTGTGAGTTGCAGTACGAAATTTATACAATAAATACTGGCCGCCTCGAGTTGATGCGGTTACGATCCGTTTCCGGGTTGATAAGTGTGATTCATCCTTTATACAAAACTTGAAAATTGCATTGAAATTGTACTCCGTTTCTATGTAGGAAATAAAACTTACTGTGCACTATCTATACAGGGTGTTAGGTAAATGGGTATATGAGCCGACACTAGCCCATGTTAAAATGGTCATATAAATGGTATGGTGAAGTCAGAAAATTTATATCTTCATTTTAATTATTTTATTTTTCATACAAATCGGATTTTATAAAATTAATTTTGTATGAAAATTAAAAAAAATAAAATTATGATATCAAATTTCTGACTTCACCATACCATTTATATGACCATGTTAACATGGGCTAGTGTCGGCTCATATACCCATTTACCTAACACCCTGTATATTACTATAAGTTCATCTATTTCTATTAGGAAAGCATTGGGGGAGGCCTATATTCAGTAATAATATTTTTTNCGGTGATATGGTCTTGGCTAACTAAAGGCATGTTTATAAAATAGTTTGTATCAACTTTAGCTGAAAAGCAAAAAGTTGTGTGTGCGGGAAGCCGCACTGGTCAAAATTTTTGTAACCAATGCTTTTGTTTGTTACGACTATTCCAGATACACATGAAACGGGAATTTTGGGTAGCCCCCTTGTTGGCCTAAAGTAAGTTACCTATTCTCAGAACACAAATAACCCGTTTGTGGTCTTGATTAATTTATTTCAAATATTTATTTTAAAGTGTCGATGTTACGCAGTTTTCATGAAATCCGATAGAGGTTTTCGACATTTTTCAAATATTATATTTTTTTTTTTTTTTTTTTTTATCCACAACGAGGAAGCTCTTGGCCAGTATCTCACCTGATGGTAAGTGACGATCAGGCCGAAGGTGGAAGCGAGCTTCACCCGGAATCCTCAACCACGGAGGAACTGGCTATCTTACCTCCAACTGCCGGAACACAACAATGCTGTTAACATTGTTGTTATGGCGACAGACTTAGGTAAGATGGTGGTAGCTAGCCAGGCGGACTTAGAAACATAGCAGAAGCAATCTGGATTAAGCACACAACATCTTCATAACGAAGCAATATCGAAAACACCAACAAAATATTTTTTTTTGTCCAATTAAATCAAAAATCTAAGTAAAAATATTAAATGAAGGTAGATAGCTATAACTTAAAAACAAAAGCTGTTAGAGAAAAACTGTTGCCATATTTAAAAAAATATGCGTCAATTTGAGATAGAAACAGAAAAAAAATCACAGAAAGCAAACAATTTTATTTTTTTTGTTGACCAGTGTTATTTATTAATTGTGTTTTACGTTAAAACATTTTCATCCGAAGACCTACCTGTTGGGAAACTCGATTAAGGTCTTTAAACATTGTGTAGAGGTCTTCCAGCGAATGACCATAATATTTTCGGCAAACCGAAGGTGAGTGATGTACCTACTCGCCATTAATTTATATTTATGCAGAATCCTTTCCAATTCTGGAGTTTGGAAGCATTTTGTACAAGCACCTCGATGTACCGATAGTCGATACGGCACCACTGGAGAGACTACAGCAATGCCCAAGTCTCGATCGAATCGAAGTCCACGAACGCCAAGCAAAGGGCAACTTATACTCCTCGGTCTTCTGTACAACCTGCCACAGCGTATGGATGTGGTCTTTGCGAAAATTGGCTTGTGCTTGGGAGGCTTAAAGTCATCAAACCTTCGCGTGAGACGATTCGTGATGACTCTTGAAAACAGCTTGTAGACATGGCGCAGTAGGGAGATGGGTCTGTAATTCTTCAGTAAGGTGTTATCTCCCTTCTTGAAGATAAGCACCACCATGGTTCTGTTCTATGCCTCTGGCGCTATTCCCTCGGGTAAGACGAAATTAAAAGCCTCTGAAGGATCATCAGTATCGGTGTTCCAATCGCGTTCAGATGTTCCGATTTTATTCCGTCGTCACCTGGTGCCTTGTTGTTCTTAAGCTGTTTGAGAGTCATCCTAACCGAGCTAAGGCTGATATCCGGGATATCTTCGGTACAGTGTCGAGTTAGCTCAGCTCTTGGATCTGTGGCTTACATATTAACAGGTTTGGTGACCAAGGTATGCCTGTAAAACCTCTCAGTCTCACCCAGAACCTCGGTCACACTACCGTACACCGTCTTTAACTTAGTGAGCTGGCTTGGCTTAATAGAGTTGTCTCTTGCGAATATCCTAGGTTCCGCTCTATCGCCTTTTGAATAAAAGTACTATTAGTTAAAGTTGTGAACATTTTGTCAACTTTATCTCATGTATTTCTGATTTTAAACTTACCATTATCAAGTTCTCATACGCTAAAAATGTAATGAAACACGTCTACTGCACAATGAAAGTAAAAAATACTGAATAAAGTAACTTTTTACCACTTTTCTATAATTATTTGAGGAGAGATAGACAATATTGGCAGAAAATTTTTCGTGCTCTTAACATAAATGTGGTATTTCTATAGCAAATAACTTTGGAAATACTGTGAATATTGAGATAGGACTGTGAACAACCTGTGCCAAATTGGACTTTAAATCTATTGGCATTAAAAAGTGAAAACCGCCAAAACTTGAGATACATAAAATATATGGTATTGATTCTTAACCGTCGAATGTGATTAAAACACTTGGTTATACAGGGTGTTAGGTAAATAGGTATATGAGCCGACACTAGCCCATGTTAACATGGGCATATAAATGGTATGGTGAAGTCAGAAAATTGAAATCTTCATTTTAATTATTTTAATTTTCATACAAATCGGATTTTATAAAATTTATTTTGTATGAAAATTAAAAAAATTAAAATGATGATATCAAATTTCTGACTTCACCACACCATTTATATGCGCCTTAGCCGCCTCTCACATTTGCAGTCTCATTTACTAGGTGTGCTGGAAGAAATTTCTTTTTAGAAATAATCTTTTTGTACGTGAACAATAAACTATAAATAAATAAATAAGAATGACGCCAATTTCGAAACCCCCCCCCCCTCTCTATCATTTACCGCCATCCGCAGACCAACCCCCCCCCCCTAATTTAGAATGACGTAATATATGGACGGCCCCTAAGTAGGTAATGTTAATTGTGAAAAATATAAAACGTTAAAATAGCGGTATCGTTATAGCCAATGAGCTGCTGTCATAGTGACATTGACGTTATGTCAATGTTATGCGAGAATCAAACGTCAGAATAGAGGGACGCGCGGAGACGACTCCGCGCGCTTTTGTGCTAAGTGATGAATTGTATCTAAAATAAGGCAATAGGTATAATGTGAAAGTTAAGTATCCAGTGTTTTATTTATGAGAATAGATCTACCGGCCTCTAATAGTTCAGAAGTGAGATATGAAACCTATGATAGTAACGTGATTTCAAAGTGTTCCAGGTGACCAATGTTTTGTGTTATTTGTCACGAATATTAACACAAAACGCCCAAGATTCTATGATTATAAATGAACATGATGAGGAAACCACGCTGACAAAGGTGTGAGATGCAGAAAAGTATTTAAGTACGAGAAATGATGACGCAAATTATGAAGATACTCCCTCCGTAACTTGGCTTGTGGTCACGTAAGTGGTGAACAATTTGACTAACGATGGCCCCAGAGCAGGTACGATTTATTATTATAAATTATTATCGATTATTCCAACAGCAACAATATTAACACATTGCCTTTTTGAGCAAAATAATGCATGGAAATGAATGATGCATCAAATGTTATAGGTATTGTCAGTCTTTACTGATAATGCCAGGAATGTGTGTGAAAGCTATGGTATGTGCTCACTTTAATTGCAATGCCTAATAAACTATTTTAGTAAAGTAAATTAAATTGAACGGTGTTCATTTGTTCAAGTTTACATTCTGCGAAGAATAACCTGTTGAGATTTAAAATCTGTAAAGAATAGAAAGAATATGGTCAGATTAATTAAATAAGTTTGGTGATCATGCCCGAGTAACCTCTTGGCATTATTTTGGAGAACAATTAATAATTGGTTTTATTCAAGTAAATTGAAGCTAAGGTCTGTGTTGTGTAAACCAGTTTTAGCATCATGATATTTCTTTCTTGATGCTGAGTAAGTACTACAAGATGAGATAACTTAAAACATTTATCTAATTGGAATTAAAGCAGCCAGTTATACCATTGAACATGTGGTATATTTTTGGTATTCTTATAATGATTGATACTACAAATTGTTAAACATAATTATTGTGTACTCCTGGTTACTGTAGATGTAAAACACATTATATTACACCATAATGCTATATTTGAGTAACAATAATGTTAATAAGATAAGTTATTACTTTGGGGCTTTGGGTGAAATTGTCCAAAGATTTATTATTATTATTATTCCTTTATTCATTTTTCTTTCTTATTTTTAATTCTTTCTTTTTACAATGTAATTTGAAATTATTATTATTACTTACTTCTTGATTTTTTCTCCACCTTTTTAAAGATGGGTTATTACGTCTGTTATGCGGGCCTCAGCCAAGCATAACAGCATTAAATGACGTTAAGTCCGATGAAAAGAATTTACGGGTGAGACGAATTATTAAGTTTCTCCAACTTATCAATTAATTTCTGCTGCCAGTAGTGATTTGGGTTGTATCACTAAAATTGAAAATTAGTGTGGGTGATTAAAATTTATCCAATTATTAATTTTTATAATTATCTACTATATAAAAATAAGTCCGGTTTTCCTCCCTGACGCTATAACTCCAGAACGCACGAACCGATTTCCACGGTTTTGCATTCGTTGGAAAGGTCTCGGGCTCCGTGAAGTTTATAGCAAAGAAAATTCGGGAAAAGGGGGTAAAACGGGATCCACGCGTACGAAGTCGCGGGCGGCCGCTAGTTATAATCTAAAAAAAAAGATTGTTGAAGAAGGTTGCTATCAAACAACGGCGAACGATCCATCATGAGTACCTATCGCAGTGATTACACGCGCCGAACTTGCCTGTTTGAGAGCAGATCGGAAACTTGCTACAGGACAGACAGAAGAGCAATTCAAAAATTTAAATTTTAAAGAAAATATTACAAATTTTTTTCAGCAAAGGAAATTGACTGATGCCCGTTTTCACCATCAAGCCCTAATTTTTAAGTGACCCCTTTGAAAACAAAATTCCCGTTATGTGATACCATAGGAATCACTTAAAAATTAGGGATTCATGGTGAAAACGGGCATGACTCTCCCAGAATCATAAGTAGGTATTCGTCACATTCTAATCTACAATGTTTAAATATTGAAAGTTTTCTGCTAACAGACATAATCCGAATCTACGCAATAATTTTCGTTATCCAAGCAAGTATTTCATGACAGTCATAAACGCATTTTTTAAGTATCTGAATAAGACTTTTAGACATCTTAGAAAGATTAATTTTACTTACTTGAGTGAATCAGATAAAGATCACGTCCCGAATTAAGGCAATTACATAACAAGGGCTACATTTGTTGCCAAAATAATAACTTTAAAAACTCGCTTTTGAATTTTAGTAAATTGGATTGGCTGTTTTATTCCCGTTATGGCCAAACCCGTTGCGAGACACGGCACAGAGCACTGAGCTAGATTGGTATCAGCAGGCTAATTGGTCAAAGGATGGGGCTGACTCAAAACTATTCAGTTTCCAGCCGAAAGTCCTTCTGAAAGGACCAGGCTCCGCAGCTTTTATAATGTGAACTGTCTCTGAAGGCAGAAATACCTGGCTCTATATGGTATAATACCTCTTTTGAGTAGTTTTCTAGTTTGCAAAAGAAGCTGGTTTGTATCGAATTGACCGTTCGATAAAATAATATGTAGGTACTCAAAATCTTTTATATTATTTATTTATTTATTTTGATACCAGCAATCAATTGGCGTATGTACTTTTTATGAGCTTTTAACTCGATTTTTATGGAAAAACAAGCCATTACCGTGACGTCACTATTTTATTTTATCATTCTCAATTCAAAGCAAATAAAAATCTAAATGTACAATGGACAACACGCATAAGTTGTAATATTAAGTTAAATTATGACTTAATTTAAAGTTTAGATCACACACATTACACTAGTTTTTATTTCACCTCAATCCATCCAGTATTACCGAAGATAGAGCCTCGAGAAGTTTACGGACTTTTTAAAATTTTCAAAAATTTCCAATATTCGCGCGTGACGTCACAACATGATTTTGCAGCCCCGCACGTTAACCCATTTACCACTTTTTGTCTTTTTCCAACTACAATAAAATTTTACCTAACTGACAACTGTTGTTAGTTGTCATCGTTCAATCACATTTCAAACTAGGCGCTAAAAATAAAAATTTGGGTACATCTTCTCAAAAACAAAAGAACTGGTGCTAAAAGGGTTAAGTGACGTTTTGACATTTGTAGAGGGCCTTGTAGAAGGGGAGGCTATGGTGCTGAATGTGGATTAACTCGAGTGTCATAGTAACTTATTAGACTGCTAAGCTTGATGATAAAAAGAAAAATATTTTATTCAATGTACATAGTGTGGTCCACAATATGTACATGTAATAGCATTGTGGAAAACCTTGGGGGAGGCCTTTGTCCAGCAGTGGACGTCATTTGGCTGAAACGACGACATAGTGTGGTCATAAGTTCTGTCATATGATAATAACTTTTGAATTTTGAATGAAGGTTTCAAAAACATTTTTTACTGAATTAGAATTAAAAAGAAAAAATGTGCGATAGTTCGAATTTTATTGTATGTGTAGTGGACGCATAAAGAAGTCCGAACTGCAGTTGTCACGTTGCATTGCTACGCGCCAAAGCAGATGTTCGTTGTGCTGAAAAAAATTAGTTTATCTTTTCATTAAATGATAGGTATAGGTGTACCAGAATCTCATGGCAAACAAAAATATTTGAAAAGTGT